>NC_087180.1:12859114-12876614 GCF_035594125.1 Scylla paramamosain | reverse complement strand
GCCGACCTGGAGTTGAGACAAAGGAAAACGCAGGCAGGAAGTTACATTATCTTCTTTACGCTTTGAGAGAAACGCGCGGGTCAGGTAGAAAGAAAACGAGGTGAGAAACACTACCTGCGCGGTGTGTCCATGATATAGGAAGGTAGAGGGAACAGTTAGGGGGTCTTAGGAAAGGTGTAGAAGGCAGTAAAGGCTGTCAGGAAAGTGTTTATTGTTCAAAAGAGGGAAGGAAACCCCATGAACACCAGCAGGAAAGGAAGGAACGGACACAAGGGGAGGAAGGAAGGAGAGGATGTGGGAGGAAATGTCTTGGTGAAGGTGAAAAGGCGAAGGAAGGAAGGCGAGGAAGACAAGGACAGGTGTAGGAAGAAAAGAATGGAAAACATGGAAGGTGAAGCAATGGAGAAGACGCAAGATCCCTTAAGAAAATAGAGAAAGGTAAGAATTGGGGGAGAGAAGGAAAGAAAGGGAATATTTTTTTTTCTTAAGGGAGAACAAGGAGAGGGGGAGGAAAAGTTTTAGGGAGGAAATGAGAATGAGCAGACATCTTGAGGAAGAGAATGAAGGGGAGGAAAGGTCTCGGGAAGGAGGGAGGAGAAGGAAATGTTCTCTTGAAAGGAAGAGAAAGAAGACGAGGAGAGAGCTTTTCAAGGAAGGGAAGGAAAGGGAGAGAAGAAAGGGAAATAGAAATGACTGTTGAGGAAAGGAAAGGCATGAGACAGGTTAAAGAAGGGGAAAAAGGAAGGAAGGGGAGGAGAGAGCTGATAAAAGAGAGAAACGGGGGGAGAGGTTATTTTGAAGGGGAGAAAGGAGAGGAGGCAACTCAGAGAAGGGGAAGAATGGAAGGAGGAAGGTAATAGAAGAGAGGAAGGGGAGGAATGGGCTAAGTGAAAGGTAGGAATGGGGGGAAGAAGAACAAGGTGCGGCAGGCAGATCACGAGACAAGAGAAAAGGTTTTGACTGTCACGCAATCCTCCTCTTATTTCCCGCGGTAACCTTGTCTCCACGTCGCGCAGGAATGGAGTCTTCAGTGTGTGTGTCTGTGTGCTTATGTGTGTGTGTGTATGTATGACCAACAAAAGAGAAGTTTAAAAAAAATGGGTGACGAAAAGAATTATAATTGAATACACATTGTAAAGCCTCAACTTCGTGATGAAAGTTGACGTTTGTGTTTAACTAGTACACTAATTTTACGTGCAGTGGCCGTGCATGACCGAACACGTTACTTGCATGAGAACACACGCCCAAGGGGAGTCACATTTGTCAAGATAATAATACCTACACGACCTTGAACACGTGCCGAACACGTACAGTGCATTTATCACATCCACCCTCAAAAAACTTCATGATGGAAGAGCACCAAGTTAATTAATTTTTCTGCATTATTCCTTAGAGGCAAATAAAATTGTATGAAATAATTACCAAACTACAAATAAAACACTTAGATTTACTGCGTCACTTTCCAGCGTTTTGAAATTAGCGTGCACAGATGAACCTGACAAATGTTTATGCGGAGATTACCATCGTACATGTTCATTTATTATCGTACACTTCATTACCATCCCTGACCGCCACCACCACCACCACCACCACCACCACCACCACCACCAATCACACTTTCTAATTTACTGCTTAATCTCCGTAATTTTCTCCTTCACTCGGTTCTATGATTTCTACACACTTTCCTCTTTCTTTTGTAGCTTAAACGTCATTTATTTCTGAATATTTCCTCATTCATTTCCAGCTTGAGTTTGTTCTTTCGTCGTCCTCTTTTTTCTGGGTATTTCCTGAACACATTCCTTCACTTTACTTTACGACTAATTCCACATACTCGTGTTTCTCTTACGACTTTGCTGTGAGTGGGGGAGAGTTTACCACCACCACCACCACCACCACCACCATCACCATTAATACTGGACCTCACACGCAAAAGTAGTTAATTACGAATCAGAGAGAGAGAGAGAGAGAGAGAGAGAGGAGAGAGAGAGAGAGAGAGAGAGAGAGAGAGAGAGAGAGAGAGAGTGAGAGAGAGAGAGAGAGAGAGAGAGCTATATCGCTGCAATCCGATAATTAACCGACTGTCTCTTTATCGTTATTTTTTCCGGATTTTTCTTAAGGAGAGAGAGAGAGAGAGAGAAATTTAGACATAATGATCTCACAAGTGCAACTGTGCAGAGATGAATTTGTATATAGTGTGTATGTGTATGTATGTATGTATGTATGTGCATCTAATACATGCATACAAATCGAATATAATCAGTGCATATAGGTTTATGTAATGAAAGGCTTATCATAATTCAGATTTAAGAGGCTTGTCAGAGCTGCCTCATTTAAGGGATCCGGTTCTGTTTACGTATATCCCTCGAATCTGACCACTATTTTGTACTTATATATAGCTGATTAACCCATTGAGAGAGAGAGAGAGAGAGAGAGAGAGAGAGAGAGAGAGAGAGAGAGAGAGAGAGAGAGAGGAGCATCTATCCCCTATAATGCAAAGTGGTTTCCTTGTTGTTTAATTATATCGTTCTATTCAAATCGGTTTCAGAAGAAGGTACAAAAAGATAGAAAGGGGACAATCTCTCTCTCTCTCTCTCTCTCCTCTCTCTCTCTCTCTCTCTCTCTCTCTCTCTCTCTCTCTCTCTCTCTCTCTCTCTCTCTCTCTCTCTCTCTCTCTCTCTCCTCTCTCTCTCTCTCTCTCTCTCTCTCTCTCTCTCTCTCTAATTAGGTCTTGTAAGCTATTGATCAAAGCAGGAGGTTAATGGTGGGGAAGAATAACACATTTCTAGACTGAAAGAAGCTCTCTTAAATTATTCAGGAAGGTGTGTGTGTGTGTGTGTGTGTGTGTGTGTGTGTGTGTGTGTGTGTGTGTGTGTGTGTGTGTGTGTTGAGGGACGTACAGTACAATATTATCTCAGTAAGGAAATTGCTTACATAAAATTAATAAGAAAAGAGGGAAATAGAATATAGTAGACAGACGGAAAAAGAGAAATAGCCTGGGAATTGTTTTGTTCGTGGTGTTGAGGTGAAAATCTTTTGGCCTCGCATCTAATTTTCTCCCATAAAGACAAGGAAACACAACACACTCCTGACAATTTGACGGCTCACTCTTCAAACCGTCACGCAACGCACACACACACACACACACACACACACACACACACACACACACACACACACACACACACACACACACACACACACACACACACACACACACACACACACACACACACACACACACACACAGGAGCCAAAAAACAGTTTCAACATTACAACTCAAATAGGAAAACATTGAAACTTATCCCGCTGTTCCACGAAGGCACTCGCATACAGATAATCCGAGAAACTCCCTTCGTCCTTCTTCTTCCTTCCTCTTCCTTCCCATCCTGCAGAGCGAAACTTCACCCTTGAAACACAATATTTGAAACTTGGCTCCACCGCGTCAGGAAATATACGTGAGATACGCGAAGAAGTTTGGTTAGAATGCGTAAGAGAGAATTACAAAAAGGAGAAACCAAAAGGTAGAAAGAGAGGGGGAGTGGAGAGTGGAGGGAGGGAGCGCAGACCAGCAAAATGTTTCATCAATATTGACATGAGTCTTTCCCGAGAAACATTGCACTCAGGTGTTTGTGTTCGCCAGACAGCAAGGAGTTAACGAAGAAGGGGAACGCGAGGAAGGAAAACGGAAAGGGAAGAGAAAGGAAGGAAGGACAGGAACACAAGAGAATTAAGATACATCCCTTCCCAGTCTCTCTCTCTCTCTCTCTCTCTCTCTCTCTCTCTCTCTCTCTCTCTCTCTCTCTCTCTCTCTCTCTCTCTCTCTCTCTCTCTCTCTCTCTCTCTCTCTCTCTCTCTCTCTCTCTCTCTCTCTCTCTCTCTCTCTCTCTCTCTCTCTCTCTCTCTCTCTCTCTCTCTCTCTCTCTCTCTCTCTCTCTACCGTGCACTGCAATTTAGGTATAATTTAATCTTTTTTCCCATTATGAGTTTCTTTTATATTTTTTATCTTACTTTGCATTTTTATTTGACCAATTATATCAATGTTTGTTGTGTAATTTTGGCACCAAATGACTCCTTTGATGGCATTAGGTAAATCTCTCTCTCTCTCTCTCTCTCTCTCTCTCTCTCTCTCTCTCTCTCTCTCTCTCTCTCTCTCTCTCTCTCTCTCTCTCTCTCTCTCTCTCTCTCTCTCTCTCTCTCTCTGACCCTTAAGCATGATGAGACACCAATGAATGATTTAATCTAGTGTAATCAAATTGGACTTTTCGCTTTATCTTTTAATAATCAACAGCTTAATCGTGTCATTTTTATCCCTCGTCCCTTGCTCGTTTAATTTTGATTCTGCACTTATCTTTGCGTGTAATTTGATTTAAGTTTGGCGATTTGCACTTTTTTCACGGAAGATTAGGGTCCTGTGTAATGTGTCTTCTGTTAATGGTTGCTATCTCTCTCTCTCTCTCTCTCTCTCTCTCTCTCTCTCTCTCTCTCTCTCTCTCTCTCTCTCTCTCTCTCTCTCTCTCTCTCTCTCTCTCGGCCAGTCCACATACACACAATTTTTCACACCATTTTTGCTATACTGTGTGTGTGTGTGTGTGTGTGTGTGTGTGTGTGTGTGTGTGTGTGTGTGTGTGTTTTGTTTCTGTCATTGTGTCTTTGTTTCTGCCTCCAGCATTTTTGTTTTAATAGAAGCACACACACACACACACACACACACACACACACACACACACACACACACACACACACACACACACACACACACACACACACACACACACACACACACACAAGAGCGTAACACAGCACAAAGCATGGGGGAAAAAAAGCAACAACAACACAGCACTACAGGGAAACAAAAACAACCAGACAAACAAGCAAACAGACATCGAAAATTTCCCCTTTGCGTCAACGATGGCTTTCCTTTTTTCTTCTTTCCTCTCTCTTGTCGAGATCACCTTCCTTTAACCTAATTTCCTCTTTCCTCTAACACTCCCTCCATCTCGCCCACACCTGCTTACCTGACATCACGCTCAGACACAGGTGTGGGGAAAATATAAACGAGAGAAAGGTAAAAAGTTTTCCCTCTCGCTCTTTAACAACTAATTTTCCCTTCGTCTTACAGGTAAAGATTTTCCTTTCTTCCCACATAATTACTCGCCTTTTCCCTTTTCCCACGACTAAAGGTCTTTCCTGTATATGTAACGGTGTATTTATTTATATATTTATTTTATTTACTTATTTATTTTTGGTAAGGTAAGAATTTTCTCTTACCCTTTAACAACTTTTCGCTGTTCTTCTTTAAAGGTCAAAAAGTTTCTTGTTTTTATTCAATAACTAAATTTCCCTTCCAACAAATAGAAATATTATTTTTCCCCAGAGTAACTCATTTTTTGTTCTTCCTTGACGTAAATAATTTTCTTCGAATAAACTCTTTTTTTTTTTTTTCCTGCAGGTAAAAACATTTTCTTCCTATAACAATTATTTTTACTTCGTTCTATAGGGGAATACATTTCTCTCTCTCTCTCTCTCTCTCTCTCTCTCTCTCTCTCTCTCTCTCTCTCTCTCTCTCTCTCTCTCTCTCTCTCTCTCTCTCTCTCTCTCTCTTTCCACACAATGCATTTTGTCTTTCCTACACTGAAATAAGCCGAACCTAATTCAAACCTTACCATTCTTTTCTCTTTATTTACTCTTTTTCCTTCCTTCATTAAATTATCGATTTATTTATTTATCTATTATTTATCTATCTATCTATCTATCTATCTATCTCTATCTGTATCTACCTATCTATCTATTTATTGCTTCCTTACCAACTTACACACACACACACTCATGCACTACTTTCCTTCCATCTTTTCTTTCCTTCCTTCCTTCCTTCCTCCCTCCCTCATTTCACCTTTCTCCTCTCACCTCCCCTCCATCCTTCGCGTCCACTTCCCACGCGCCACCTCAGCACTCTCTCTACAGTTCTGCAGTCTCACCTTTCTACTCCACCTCCACAGTCAGCATTCATTCCCACTCTTAACCTTTATTCTTTCACGTGGTCAGCTCTCATTCCTCGCTCAACTACGGCTGTCTCCTCGATCTCCCACTCAGCAATTCCCTAATCATTCATTCACGGTCATTTCTCTCGTATCCAACTCACGCCTCCAGCATCTCGGCAGGTAACGTTAAGATATCTGGCCTCTCCTCCCCTCCCGGCAGTCGGCCACGCACCGGATGAGAGTTAACGATTAGCAATATGTTACGACCGTCGCCTGAAGGAGTAGAGCCAGGAACAGGAGGAGGAGGAGGAGGAGGAGGAGGTGGTGGTGGAGAAGGAAGGTGAAGGCGTGGAATTGGAGAGGTCAAGAATGAGAGAGAGAGAGAGAGAGAGAGAGAGAGAGAGAGAGAGAGAGAGAGAGAGAGAGAGAGAGAGAGAACAAATACTAGAATTGTTTGTCTATAACGAGGATATTTTTAATCGATTCTCAACCACTTGTAAAATACTCGTGCAAGAAAAGAATATAAGAAGAACGATTGAGAGAGAGAGAGAGAGAGAGAGAGAGAGAGAGAGAGAGAGAGAGAGAGAGAGAGAGAGAGAGAGAGAGAGAGAGAGAGAGAGAGAGAGAGAGAATGATAAAGTTTGCTGGTTAAGATGAAACTGAGACATATAGCCGAACTTGAAACTCATTTTTTCCCCGTTTCTAAACTGTGATTTTTCCTCCAGGATAAACAAAGGGAGCAACTTGAGAAAGAAAGGACGAAAAGAAAAGTAATACTGATGCCCCGTTGAGAAAACTAAATAAATGAAAACAGTAATCCTAAAAAAAGAAAAGAAAAACGAAATAACATGAAAAAAATACAACTGCTGTTTTTTTCTTTCATTGTGTGGAATACAAGGAGATACAAAATGAAAAGGCTAAACACACTACTATTCATTTCTTTCTCCATCTGTGGCTCTCGTACGTAAGAACAAAGGGCAGAGAAGAGAAACACCGATAAAGTGAGGGAGTAGAAAAAAAAACTAAAGGATAAATTCGCAACGATATCGAGAAAATCTTTAACTAGAATTCCAGGCCAGCCTTTACTTTTATCTGCTCGATTCCTTCCTTCCTGTTTACACATGAAAGGAAAGACAGAATAGGAAAAGAAACTAAACCGGAAAATGTAAAAAGTCGACGAGCTGCAATAAATAATGGAGGAGAGAGAGAGAGAGAGAGAGAGAGAGAGAGAGAGAGAGAGAGAGAGAGAGAGAGAGAGAGAGAGAGAGAGAGAGAGAGAGAAAAAAAAATCAGTCCATGCAAAAATTTGTTTAAAAAGTTTTCCTCTTTTTATTGTAGCTTGTTTTATTCTGATATTTGTTGTTGTTTTTTTTATGATTTTTTGCCGGAGATCAGCGAGATAGACTAGAAAATAAATTACCAATAAATAAAAGAAAGAGGAAAAAGACGAGAAAAAATCATCTGGACCAATACTCCCACGAATTTTCGCCTTTCATGCCTTCGCCAGGAGGATTTTTATACGAAAGAGAAATGGAGAGAGGGAAAGAGTAAACATAATAAAAGCTAAAGTGAAAATAAGGAAAAATACACAAAGCAGACGTGTTGACAGGAGGGAAAAAAATATATATATAAAAATCACATGATGTTTTCCTCTTGCCTTCAACAATTTTGTTAATGCAAAGAAAACTGAAAAGGGAGAGGAAAAAGAGCAAAAGTAAAAACGTGCTTTCTTTAGAATTCTGAGGAAGGGAGCAGAAGGAAGAGGAGAAGGAGGAAGAGAACGAGCAGAAGGAGGAGGAGGAGGAGGAGGAGGAGGAGGAGGATAGCTAGGAAATAGAATTAAGCAAAAGAAAAGAACAGAAAAGAAAAGAATATTACCAAGAGAGAAGGAAAGAAGAATACAAAAATAAAAATACAAGACGAAAAAATAACAAAGAAGGAAGTGAGACATAAAAGGCGAAAAGACGAAGGGAAAAATGAAAAAGGTGAAGAAAGTGAGTGGGACGGGCAGGAAAAGGAAGAAAGGCAATGCAGGAAATGAAGGAGGAGGGAAGAAGCGAAAAGATGATACCGCGTAGACCGAAGTGAAGAGAAAACGAGACACTATCATTCATTATACATCCTACTTCCCTCCTTCCTCTTTCCTTTCCTTTGTCGCTTTGCTGAGAGATTGGCCGGGTGACGAAAATTAGATAAAGAAAGAAACGAAAATCAAAAAAAGCGAAAAAAAAGTCGTTCAGGAAGCAGTAAGAGGGATAAGGAAAGAGAGAAAAGAAAAAATATATATACCGAAAATGAGAAAAGGAAAAAAATAGGAGACAAGCCAATGCGTCTGAACGAAGTAAACATGTTGAGACTTAAAAATGAGGAAGGAGGGAGGACAAGGAAGTAAGAGGAAGCGCAATAAAAAAGAGGAAAACAGGAGGAAACAGGACGCTCAAGAGGAAATCTACAGCCAAAGCGTCGACATGAAAGGGGAAAAATGAGGTGAATTCTCGACTTGGAGAGAGAGAGAGAGAGAGAGAGAGAGAGAGAGAGAGAGAGAGAGAGAGAGAGAGAGAGAGAGAGAGAGAGAGAGAGAGAGAGAGAGAGAAAAGCGACACTCATAGATTACGAGATTAAAGGGCCGCGATAATGCCATGAGTAAAATTAATGAAAAGCAAACTGCAAAACCCTTTCAAGAAACGTATGAAGGCAACACGGGATGACTTAGAACCTTGACAAATGACCAAAGGAGTAAAATAGCAGAAAATATTTTGTTGACAGAAGCAAAAAAGAAGGAGGACGAGAAGGAGCACAAGGAGGAGGAGGAGGAGGAATACAAGAAGGAGGAGGAAGTGGAGTACAAGGAGAAGAAAGAGGACGAGAAACAGAAGGAGAAGGAGGATCAAGAGAAGCACAGGAAGAAAAGGACGAGGAGGATGAGGGGGAAAGAAGAAAAGGAGGAGGAGGAGTAGAAGGAAGGAGAAAAAAAAGAAGACGAAGAGGAGGAGGAGTAGGAGGCACACATTAAGGAGGAGGGAGAAGAAGACGGGGAGGAAGAGGGAGAAGAAGAACCTGAAGGTGAACGAATAAGCAGAAGGATAAGTGGATGTGTGCGAACTGGTGAAAGATTAAGGAAGGTGCGAGGAATAAGAGAAGGGACGGAGGAGGGATGGGGAGAGAAGAGGCAGCAGCAGCAGGAGGAGGAGGAGGAGGAGGAGGAGGAGGAGGAGGAGGAGGAGGAGGAACAAAGTGTAGGAAGGTGGAGGAGAAGAAGAAGTGGTGCATTTGAGAGGTTGGAAGATGAAACATTAAGGGAGGTGTGAGATGGAAGAGGAAAGAGAAGGAGGAGATGTTGGTGCAGCAGGAGGAGGAGGAGGAGATGGAAGAGGAGTATACAGAAGTGCTTTCATAATGTCGCATTGATCGTAGTTTACTGGTGTCTGCAGCGAGTGACTGACATTATACTTGTTCGTGGAGGCGTGTAAACGAAGCGAGACACACACACACACACACACACACACACACACACACACAGAGAGAGAGAGAGAGAGAGAGAGAGAGAGAGAGAGAGAGAGAGAGAGAGAGAGAGAGAGAGAGAGAGAGAGAAAACAGGAAGGTGTAATTCTCAATCAAAGCACGTCATCTCTCTCTCTCTCTCTCTCTCTCTCTCTCTCTCTCTCTCTCTCTCTCTCTCTCTCTCTCTCTCTCTCTCTGGCGTCGGAAAAAAACAAAAAATTCAGGTTAACTCAAGAAAGGATGAAAAATAAAGGCTGTTTGGGAACGTCAAGAGCCCTTTGCTAGAGAGAGAGAGAGAGAGAGAGAGAGAGAGAGAGAGAGAGAGAGAGAGAGAGAGAGAGAGAGAGAGAGTGAGTTGTTCTCTCTAGTACTCTTCAAGAATGTCCTCGGTTTTTTGGAGTACATCTTCCCCTCCACCCCCGTCCTCTCTCTCTCTCTCTCTCTCTCTCTCTCTCTCTCTCTCTCTCTCTCTCTCTCTCTCTCTCTCTCTCTCTCTCTCTCTCTCTCTCTCATATCCTTCCCTCTTCATCATTAGCTCTTTCTTCCACTCTGCTTCACACACACACATACACACACACACACACACAGAGAGAGAGAGAGAGAGAGAGAGAGAGAGAGAGAGAGAGAGAGACGCACACTATAACAATGGTTCTCAAATGATTACTCAGCACACGAGAATAAATAGAGTGGTGGTTCAGGCTCTCTCTCTCTCTCTCTCTCTCTCTCTCTCTCTCTCTCTCTCTCTCTCTCTCTCTCTCTCTCTCTCTCTCTCTTACCACAAAATATCGTCTGTTCTTCGTCAATGATGCAGTGTTTTCTTCTCCACTTTGTTTCTTCATCTTTCATAACTCGTATTTTTTTCTTCTCTCTCCTCATCCTCCTTCTCGTCTTCCTATTCTTATTGATGTTGTGTTTTTGTTGCTGTTGCTGTGTTGTTGCTGTTGTTGTTGTTGTTGTTGGTGGTGGTGGTGGTGGTGGTGGTGGTGGTGGTGGTGGTGGTGGTGGTGGTGGTGCTTTGTTCTCCTCCTCCTCCTCCTCCTCCTCCTCCTCCTCCTCCTCCAACTTCTCCAACTCCTCCTCCTCCTCCTCCTCCTCCTCCTCCTCCTCCTCCTCCTCCTCCTCCTCCTCCTCCTCCTCCTCCTCCTCCTCCTCCTCCACTACCACGTACTACAATAAAAAACAATATGCTACACCCAGTTATTTATAAGCCTCTCTTTTTTCCCCCGTCTTAGAACGATACTTACGTGGAGATGTAATATTAAATGATGTTATGCATTATGAAACGTAACCAAACACTTGGAAACCGTGAGGGAGTGAGGAAGTGGGCCACACTGCAAAGTCGGAGAAAAACGAGGAATGAAGGCGAATACGAACAATAATAATGACTGGGGAGGAGAAAAAAATAGCGAAGAAGGAAGAGGGAAAGAGAGAATGTTGGAATATATGATAGAGAAGAGTTTTGTTTCTCTTTTTTATGCGAACGAACAAATGTGTATGAAGTATAACATAGGAAACAGAATGAATGAGGAGGAACAAAAGAAAAATGGTAGAGAGAATTTTTACCAATCCTTCGTACAAGTCATTTCGTAAACCTTTGGTTTACGTAAGTGACGGCACTTGGAGATACGAGACGTAATTTCACATGAGTTTCATCTCTCTGTATGTACATATGTAATGTTCACTTCAAGGCTTTATGGTATATATATATATACTCGTATATATATATATATATATATATATATATATATATATATATATATATATATATATATATATATATATATATATATATATATATATATGCTTAATTTAGGTGCGTGGTATGGTAGAATTAAAAAATTGCATGCATATTACAAGTAGACAGGAAATGAGAAGACTGAATCACAAAAGAATAGAAAAAAATTGACTAATATTAAAGAATTGTATTGCTGTCATGGTAAGAGGAAGAAAAACATGAAAAGCTATAGCTGGAACAAGAAGAGAAACAAAGAACAAGAACAGGAAGAAGAACAGTAAGAACAAGAATGATACATTAACCTAAACACGGGCAGAACACGATCAAATCTGACACAGAATAGAAGAAAGATAAAAATATAAAGATAAGAAATGTATAAAGAATAAAGAAATATATTGTCATTGAGGCAAAAAAGAAAAATAAGACTTTAATCCAAATACGATGAAATATTACCGGGATGAGACCCAAGAATTAAGCGAAACTTTTGCGCCTTTATAATAAAGAAAATAAGAAAGCACCGTTTAATTACAGACTTAGCGAAGGAAAGACTCAAGGAAAAAAAAAAAGTGAAATCTTGTCCTTGTAATACAAAAAAAAAAAAAAAAAAAATTCCACCAGCTTGATCACTTCCAGAAACGCTCGTGTGTGTGTGTGTGTGTGTGTGTGTGTGTGTGTGTGTGTGTGTGTGTGTGTGTGTGTGGCGCCATCTGTGATTAGCAGTAATCATACTTATTAGCGGGCCAAACCATCTCTTTGCGGAGAGAGAGAGAGAGAGAGAGAGAGAGAGAGAGAGAGAGAGAGAGAGAGAGAGAGAGAGAGAGAGAGAGAGAGAGAGAGAGAGAGAGAGAGAGAGAGAGAGAGAGAGAGAGAGAGAGAGAGAGAGAGAGAGAGAGAGAGAGAGAGAGAGAGAGACGAAACAAGACAGATAGATAGATAAACAGACAAACAGACAAACACACATACAGACAGACATACTAACAAGCCTCAATTAAGACAACTAAAGAAGACTCGTATGAAGAAGCTCCTTATGATTCACACACACACACACACACACACACACACACACACACACACACACACACACACACACACACACACACACACACACACACACACACACACACACACACACACACACACTTTTCTTCGACTCTCGCGATAAAAGCAAGTTTTCCTAAGCAAGACACGAAAATTCAACATAAATAAAGACTGCAACAAAAATATTACTTAATTAATGAAAAAAAAAAAAAAAAACATACTACTGCATTAGATTATTTGACGAAAATAATTCAGTGTGTGTGTGTGTGTGTGTGTGTGTGTGTGTGTGTGTGTGTAATTTTAGTAGCATTCGATAGTAATTAAGGTCCTTTGTTTAAAAGTTTGCAGTCTCCTCTCTCTCTCTCTCTCTCTCTCTCTCTCTCTCTCTCTCTCTCTCTCTCTCTCTCTCTCTCTCTCTCTCTCTCTCTCTCTCTCTCTCTCTCTCTCTCTCTCTCTCTCTCTCTCTCTCTTCCCTAATTATTTTTCTTAGAGTTTAAGCGTTATCGTTTACACACACACACACACACACACACACACACACACACACACAGTTTTGGGAAAAGTTTAAACATAAAAACAAAGCGCAAACGAAAGGATAGATAATGAGAGAGAGAGAGAGAGAGAGAGAGAGAGAGAGAGAGAGAGAGAGAGAGAGAGAGAGAGAATATTAGAAAGACCTGCAGACAGACCATTTGGCTCATTGGAGGTGGTCTGCCCTCCAATTTGGAAACACTGGCGGCACCTAATCCACATTTTTCGAATACCCGCATCGGGCGCCATTCGATCAATAGCCTGAATGTGGTTATCGTATTGACGCTGTATCACTGCGGCACTAGGATTATTTCCCGCCGCTCTCACAAGGCCTTCGAATGAGAAACAGCAGAGGGGTGTATTTACGAGTGCGTCTTTTATCGTACGGAAGGAGAAGGTTGTGTCTGTCATTGAGTAGAGAAATACAGTGTGCATCTTTCGTTCTGTATAGAAGTAAAATAAATAAAATAAAAGATGAGAGATAAAAAGTTGTATCTACGCCATTGAGTGTAGAGAAATAGGGCATGTTTGCGTATTTCATTATTCAAATATATCACTAAAATAAATGATAAAAGTACAAGGTTATGTGTAAGTAATTCCATGAAAGAGACATGTTCTTACGTCATCAGTGCCACAGAAATAGAAGCATTATATCTACGTAATTCTATAGAGAAGTGGAAATTATACCAGCATTATTCATATTAATTCATCTAAGGACACAAACTTGTATCTACATAATTCTACAGAGATATGGAAACCAACATTATTTATTCTACAGAAATTGGTTAAATCTACGTGTCTCATTTCTCCGCATTTCTGACAGTGTTTACTAAATAATATCCACCTGTGTTCTAGTTAAGTTTGTGCTGTATTACTGATTTAGATCGCCTTTCGCAATTATTTGGACTATAGGTAGCTATAGTATTTTTATGGCTTGTTTTTTATGGTATAGCATTAAAGTTTTATGTGTGTCATGTCGATTAATGCTTGTATGGTCAATAAACTAACTGTGTGTGTGTGTGTGTGTGTGTGTGTGTGTGTGTGTGTGTGTGTGTGTGTGTGTGTGTGTGTGTGTGTGTGTGTGTGTGTGTTTGAGGGGGCTGACACCATTAGTAAAACCCTAGCTCTCGGTTCATGCATTTATACTTTCCTTTAGTATTCGATTACTTAACGTGGCAGACTATGTGCTTTGATCTTGCTTAGTGGGAACAAATCCAGTCCCATTATCTTGACCTCAAAGCAAGTGAGACACAAACTTGCATACATTAGCGCTTCGTCTCTCCCTGGTATCTCATTTCCATCGTCCTCTAACAAGCTAAACGAGACAACGAGACATCGGGAATTGAACTGCGCCGTAATCTCGCGTATTCTCTGCCACACAAGCTCGCCTTTTGTGTAATGGTAATAGCGCGCGCCTGACTTTTGAATGTGGAAGAAGAAGCAGTTGCGTTTGATAATGTCCAGCATCCTGCGAGCCTTTTGTGCCAGTCCCGTCGCCTTGTTCAGAAAATACTGGCTTAATGTCGCCTCCAACTCCAAGCCTTTTGACACTTCGCCCGCCTCGCCTGCTTCTGTCGCACACTTACACTGTATTCCCTAGACAGAGAGAGAGAGAGAGAGAGAGAGAGAGAGAGAGAGAGAGAGAGAGAGAGAGAGAGAGAGAGAGAGAGAATGCAGACACAGGCAGACGGAAAAACAGGAAAGTGCAGACAAATGCAAAGAAGGAGGGAACGAGAGAGAGAAAAGGGAAGGAGAAAAATCAAAAGGAACGAGGAGGAAAAAGGTAAAATGAGAGAGGAAGAAGAGCGAAAAAAAAGAGAAAAAGAGAAAAGAAAATGAGAAGAGAAAAGCACAAAGGGAATAAGATAGAAGAGAGAGACATTCCTTCTTGAAACTGTATCTTGACTTATTCTTTTTCCTCCTTCCATCCACGCAGGACCGAGACCAGAAGGGAGCGGGACGAACAGACGGACTGGGAGATGGACAGGAGGGACAGACAGAAAAACGACACAGGTGAGGGCATGCTGAGGGGAAGGCACAGTCATCTCGCTTGATTATTTATTTCTGTGAGGGAATTCTGACGCACCTGTCGACAAGGTAGGTACATACTGTCCAAGGTGTGGCCTACCTGGATATTCTCTCTCTCTCTCTCTCTCTCTCTCTCTCTCTCTCTCTCTCTCTCTCTCTCTCTCTCTCTCTCTCTCTCTCTCTCTCTCTCTCTCTCTCTCTCTCTCTCTCTCTCTCTCGCTCGCTCGCTCGCTCTCGCTCACACTCTCGTACCACGTCCCTCCTTCTCCTCCATCCTATCTCCTTTCATCCATCCATCCCTCCCCCTCCGAAAGTTTGAAAGAAAGAAGAAAAAGAAGACGAAAAGAGAGGTAAGATTTATAGAGGCACATCTCCGTCCTTTCCTCTCCCTCTTATCCTCCCTCCCTCATTCCCTCTGTCTCTCTCCTCCCCTCCTTTTCTCTCCTTCTCTCCCTCCCTCCCGCAGCGCTTTCGCCATTATATGCGGAGGATGACGCTGCATTTTGTGTGAGCTATTGACCAGGAGGCCCAGTGATGGAAAAGGAAGTGTATAACCTTGTCATCCTGAGCTTCATTACATATTTCATTACGCACCTTTGTTGTTCGTCTACTTTCGCTTCTTTCCTTTTGTTCCTCTTCGCTTAATGAACTTTGGAGGGAATTGTTCTTTTTTTTCGTGTCATTTTTCATTATTCATCATTTCCTTCCTAATTTTTCTCTCGTTTTCTTGTTATTTCCTTTTATTTACTGCGTCTTTTCCTTTGTGTTTGTTTGTTTTTTTCCACGCGTTATTTTCTGTTATTAATTGATTTTTTGCTTTGTTATTTATTGCATTCTGTCTTGTCACTGTTTAGCGCATTCCTGCACAAAGCGTGGGATCTAAACCGCCTTGTGGCTGCACGTGGAGGACTGCACTCTAATGTGTCTGGAGTTTTCCGGTTCCTTTTTTTGTCTGTTCAAAAGAGTGGTGGATCGTGGGGAGCAAGTGGCAGCCTCGTATATTCCCTTTTGTGTGTGTGTGTGTATGTGTGTGAGAACCTGTCCCCCCCTCACCTCCCCTTTCAGAGTTGGATCATATGAATAAATAGTTGTTTTACGTTGCCATGTGTGGGTGTTGTTATGTGGGAGTGTGTAGGGTCGGAGGCCGTTATTTTAGAAGTGAATGATACAGACCCACATACTTTACGCGAGTGGTTGTGTAGGCAGGAGTGTGTGTGTGCTTATGTATGTTTATGTCTCTCTTTTCCTCCGGTATGGTGGTGCTTTTTTCACGCTTTCCTACGGGGTCACAAAACACTGCTTTTTTACTACGGGTTCACAAAACACTGCATTGGAAGGTGAGGCGGAAAAAAGTGAGGAAAAGTTGCTCTTGCGTGTCTGTCTGGCCGCGGAACTGAAAAATAAAATCTCCGAATCACTGGACGTTCGACGAAGCATGAAAAAAAATGAAAGTCTGATTTACATATTAACGTGAATGAGTGAAAAACAACGCCATTCCATCTCGCCAAAACCGTAACTTTGCGAAACTTTATGAAAATTTATTTCTGCTTTGAATATATGAAGTGGGGAAGAGAGAGCGTGGGAGGGGGAGGGTGAGGGGGATGAGAGGGAAGAGGAGGAGGAGGAGGAGGTGAGACGGAAGGAGGAGCGGGGAAAACGTCATTCCAGGAAATCATAATAAAGACTAATGACTGGTCCACACGGTAAGACTGGAATTAACATGCACAAATAATGCAGAAGAGGGAGAGTCAGTCGTCAGCTATACACAGAAATATTAAAGCGTCCATTTACGCCGAGCCCCGAAACGAAAAACAAAACGAAATAATGTGGTCGGAAAACACACTAATGACCCCACTTTGCAAATACACGCTGGCTAACTTTGCGGGCGAGGAGTGAAAATTATAAAACCTTAAGAAAATGAATGGAAGAGGATAAAGAAATAAAAAAAAACAACGCAAAAAAACTAACGTCGTGCTTGATGGCGTGGAAAAAAAGCGCGGGTGTTTAGGGCGTCGAGAGGCGTCTTATTAGGCTAAAATATTCTCACTAGTACAGGAACCTCTCCCCAACGTTCCTTTGCCCCTAAGAAAATTATATGCTGCGCCCGATAAACAAGATAGGCAAGATGGGGCTGAATTTTGCAGGGGAGAAGGAAAAATGAAGCGGCCCTGTATACCCCATGACACACACACACACACACACACACACACACACACACACACACACACACACACACACACACACACACACACACACACACACACACACACACGTTTTTCTTGAACTGTGTATATTCTATGTGTAAACTTCATCAGATTTCAACACGAGATATACACAAGTTTCTCCATAGAAAGAAAAAAATATATGAATAATTTAGTAATAAAGGAAAAGACTGCAAGATATTCACTTCAGTTTTCTTGTCTCTTTTTTCTTTTTCTCTTTTTTTTTAGGAGAGGATGGGAAGTGGGTCTCTCTCTCTCTCTCTCTCTCTCTCTCTCTCTCTCTCTCTCTCTCTCTCTCTCTCTCTCTCTCTCTCTCTCTCTCTCTCTCTCTCTCTCTCTCTCTCTCTCTCTCTCTCTCTCTCTCTCTCTCTCTCTCTCTCTCTCTCTCTCTCTCTCTCTCTCTCTCTGTGTGTGTGTGTGTGTGTGTGTGTGTGTGTGTGTGTGTGTGTGTGTTTTATGCGTGAAGA
>NC_087180.1:12759114-12854114 GCF_035594125.1 Scylla paramamosain | reverse complement strand
CTTCTCTCTCCCTCTCTTAGTACTCAGATCATTAGTATTCCTTCATCCGATTAGAGTTAAGAGTCCTCCCGTGTGTGCTGAAGGAGATAAGGTAAAGTAAACTCCGGTAAAGTGCGTGAACCGGGGTAAACTTTGTCTCTTTTTCTTTTTCCAGTATTCAGATTAGCATTATTCCTTCACCCGATCTAAGTCAAAAGTCCTTCCTTCCTTCCTTTCTTTCGTGTGTGCTGAAGGAAGGAGAGGAGGAGAGAAAAGTAAACTGAGTAAACTAGATAAATATAAGAGTAGGTGTTGGTATAATCGTGTTCCCTGATCTCTCTCTCTCTCTCTCTCTCTCTCTCTCTCTCTCTCTCTCTCTCTCTCTCTCTCTCTCTCTCTCTCTCTCTCTCTCTCTCTCTCTCTCTCTCTCTCTCTCTCTCTCCGCTACGCATTTAATGAACTGAATTTTTTGTATATATTTTCCTCACTATATTCCAAGAGTGGCTGTAATTTCCTGTAATATTTCGTATTACTTTTATTTTTTTCTCTCTAAATCTTCGGTATTATTGATTTTATCCGCATGACAATCGTTTTCATGAGATTTTCCTTTCGTCCTTCTTTATTACGTTTCATTTTCCGATTTCCCTTTGTTTATCACCAGGAATTGTTCACTGATCCATTCCATATCCCCATATTTTATTCTTTTCTTATTTAAAAGTCTTCTTCCTTTTCTCCACCACACAGTCACACACTCACTCACTCACTCACTCACTCACTCACTCACTCACGCAGTCACTCTCACTCACACTTACCTTTGAGCGAGTGTGTTCCGCCTTACAGTGACATTCTTCCCCCTTGCCGGAGCCTGATGCACTCCCTCCTCTCCCTGACACGCCTCACCACCTCACTCTCCCTGCCGCTGCCATGCCACGCCGGTACCAAGGGACGTGCGATCCTCTCACTCGAGTGGATGGGTTTTTTTCGCCCCTTTTTTTTGATGTTTTGTTTCAGTCACAGCGAGACATAAAATTCTGCACTTGTGTGTATGTGTGTATGTGTGCGTGTGCGTTTACTTTTTTTTTTTTTCTGGTTGGGGTGAGGGTCGTTATTTTTCTTTTCTCTCTCCCTCCCTCTCTCTTTCTCTCTCTCTTTCTCTCTCTTTCTCTCTACTTTTTTTTTTTTATTTATGGTTTAGTTATATGATATTTCGTCTGTTTATTTCTCTTTTCAAATTATTGGTTTTAATCATTCTTTCTCGTCTTTCTTTTTCTTCGCCTGCTTTTTTTAACTGCTTTCTTTTCAATCTATATCAGAGGGAAGCGTTTTGCAGCACTCGGGTCTAACTTGATTACAGCAGCACAGTCTTATCGGCCAGCCAGTCAGTCAGGTAGCACACAGCACACACGCACGGCTGTCTGGTTTGCACCTTTGCACATAACCGGCGCCTCTGTACTCGCTTAGCGCCGCGCGAGCCTCCTCTTGCGTCGGTATCGAGTAGGCGAGCGTGGCCGTGGCAAGCTCTCCCTTCAACGCCGCAACCCAAACTGACTGCACTGGAGCCGCGGCACGCACTCTCTCTCTCTCTCTCTCTCTCTCTCTCTCTCTCTCTCTCTCTCTCTCTCTCTCTCTCTCTCTCTCTCTCTCGTTCCCTCGGGCACCTCCTCCTCCATCGTCTTCCTCTTCTTTCGGTGTATTTCCTGCGCCATTCCGAAGGATAATAACGCTAACCTGACCCTTAATTACAGGTATGTCGCCTTGCGCTTCTACCTTTCTCCTCCTCCTCCTCCTCCTCCTCCTCCTCCTCCTCCTACTCCTCATCTGTTGTCTTTCCTCCTTCTCTTCCTCCTCCTTCTATTCTTCTTCTTGTTCCTCCTCATCTGTTGTCTTTCCTCCTTCTCTTCCTCCTCCTTCTATTCTTCTTGTTCCTCCTCCTCTTCCTCCTTTTCCTCCTCCTCCTCCTCCTCCTCCTCCTCCTCCTTTCACACTTCTTTTCTCCTTTCGTCTTCCGTCTCCTCCTAATCCTAATCCTTATCCTCCTTCTCCTCCACCACCTCCTCCTCCTCTTCCTTCGTGAAGTAAAGGAGGGAATTGGAAAAGCAAAAAAGCGAGTGAAAATGAGAGGAAGAGTAAGTAAGGTTCTGATGAAGGAGGGAAGGTAGGTGGAGGGAGAGGGAGATGGAGAGAAAGTTGAAAGGGAACCAGTTAAATGGAGGAGAGGAGAGGGGAGGGAAGAAAGGATAGGAGGAAAGAGGAAGTGATGTAAGAGCAAACAAAACAAAAAGAAAATAACAAGGGAGGGAGAGGGAAAGTGGAAGGGAAATGAGTGGATAGGAAGGAGAGGAGGAAAGGAAGGTGGACGAGAGAAAACCGAAAGCGAGAGAGAAACAGAAGGAAAGAGAACGGGAAATGAGAGAGAGAGAGAGAGAGAGAGAGAGAGAGAGAGAGAGAGAGAGAGAGAGAGAGAGAGAGAGAGAGAGAGAGGAGAGAGAGAGAGAGAGAGTCATTAGATGATATACAAACCGTGTGTCTGATGTAGTATTTTATTTCCTGTGTGTGTGTGTGTGTGTGTGTGTGTGTGTGTGTGTGTGTGTGTGTGTGTGTGTGTGTGTGTGTGTGTGTGTGTTGTCTTTACTACTGCCAACTGGTTATTTATTTTTTAGATGGGAAATGTTTCTTCAGGTGAATTAAAGATGCACGTTTCAAATGAGATTATTGAGCTTTCTTCATTTCATTCATTTTGCCGCTCATTGCACGTAAATTTATGTACACACACACACACACACACACACACACACACACACACACACACACACACACACACACACACACACACACACACACACACACACACACACACACACACACACACACACGGGAAACATTATTTTAACTTAAGGGAGTTTACATTCTCGTGTGTGTGTGTGTGTGTGTGTGTGTGTGTGTGTGAGAGAGAGAGAGGAGAGAGAGAGAGAGAGAGAGAGAGAGAGAGAGGAGAGAGAGAGAGAGAGAGAGAGAGAGAGAGATAGAGACCAACAGATACACAGACAAAGACAGACAGATAAAATAGACAGGGAGACAGACAGACAGACAGACACAAGCACAGACGCAAAGCAGATCACCAGCATGCATGATCCACACCGGGCCTTTGTGTCGTCAGAACTGTGTTGACATTGACCTTGACCGGTATCTCTATCGGACGAGAAGCCTCGGATAGCTCTGAAAAGAACCGATAATTTAGAGAGAGAGAGAGAGAGAGAGAGAGAGAGAGAGAGAGAGAGAGAGAGAGAGAGAGAGAGAAAGAAAGAGAGAGAACTTCTGGATACAGTTCTTGGAATAATTGTAAAAGAAATCAGTATTCAGAGAAAAAATCAGACCAATGAAAAGAGAGAAAGAGAAAGAGAAAGAAAGTTGTTCACAACAATGTAGATGTAAAAGAAAGAAAGGAAGAAAAGAAATTGAGAGAAAAAAAGTTCTGGTGATCCATTTTATGAGTAACTTTAAAAAAAATCAAGTTAAAGAAAAAATCAAAGAGATCAAATCAAAAATCAAATAAAAAATCAAAAAGAAGAGAGAGAGAGAGAGAGAGAGAGAGAGAGAGAGAGAGAGAGAGAGAGAGAGAGAGATGAGCCGTTCACGACAATGTAGATTTAAAGGGAAAAAAAAAAAAGCGGTATTATGTAAAGAAATTGAGAGAAAAACTCCTGTGATACATTTTCATTTAATAAACACCCAAAAGAAAGAGAAAAAAAAATTCACAACAATGTAAATTATTTAAAGGGAAGAAAAAGCAGGAAAAGAGAAATTGAAAGAATAAAGTAGTCCTGTGATCCATTTTTCATTAATAAACATCATAACACCCCATTTCTCACCATCCCCACACTTCCTGGACACCCCTCCCTGTCTCCCATTCCCACCCCCTCCCCCCCAAAAAAAAAAAAAGAAAATAGAGGTGCGGCCCATTTTCTCTTTCTTTTATTCGTCCGGATCCGGATTTCGCTTCAAAGTCACCCGTTTCCATCCGAAATGTAATGGTTCGGATATCGGGCGTTTCGTGGAGCGTAAAGCGGGGCGGCGATGCTTCTGTCCCCCCTCACCCCCCAGTTGAATTGATTAGAGAGAGAGAGAGAGAGAGAGAGAGAGAGAGAGAGGACTGACTTCTTGAAATCTTTAACAGAAACGTGATTTTTTATTATCTCCGTACACTGCGTCATATTCAAATGTTTCGGGGTTACCGTGACATTTAAGCAACGTCAGAGAGAGGCTTTCATTAAAATTTCAATGGGTATTTCTTTCTTGTTTGTTTGTTTTTTTATTTCCCTTCATCCGCCCCCTACCCCTTTTTCTTTTCTTTTTTTCTTCAAATAGCGTCGGAAGTTAATTATTATGTATACGTTCAACCCTTTCTCGACTTTCTTCTCCCGAGTTGGCGTAAATAAAAATGGATAACTGTTTGTGTATTTCATCAGTTACATCATCATTACATTCATGCACCTTATCACCTTTATATCGTCAGCACCATTATCTCTCTTGTTTCTGGAGGAAGAAGAAAAAATAGTGTACGACACGTGGCTTGTTGACGTCATACACAGAGCAGAAATGACGTACATTACTCCATTTTCTTCTTGTGTTGTAAAGGTCTCTCTCTCTCTCTCTCTCTCTCTCTCTCTCTCTCTCTCTCTCTCTCTCTCTCTCTCTCTCTCTCTCTCTCTCTCTCTCTCTCGTAGCCTTTCCGCGTTATAAAATCGCCCTAAAATCAAAATAAACCACTTTGCGCCTTATGATCCGGTTGTTGCGGCACGAGTCTTTATTTTCAATTGCTTGGTCATTCCATTAATCACAGAAAATATTCCTCTTAGCGACATGGACCGTGCGCACCCTCAATCATGAAAACAAGCGACAATCCACAGTAAAGGATCCAGAGCTTTGTTTGGCCAGGAACGTGGCGAACCGAACCTCTTGCGTGGCGATGAATGAACCCTTGTCATTATTCAAGCTTGTTTCCAGATGCACTTCAAAAGCCAATAAGCTGTTGTCTTACCTTCCCGCTCTGATTGCCTGACGTGTGCCTCCCCACCCCTTCCCCTCCCCTCTCATCCCCTCCCCCTTTCCTCCCGTCCACTCCACGCTGACTGCCCCCTCCGCTCCTTTCTCCACTCTTGCTCTCCCTCTCCACCCTCCATCCTCACTGTCTCCCCCCACTCTTTCCTCCACTCTTGCTCTCCCCCGCTACTATCTTCCCTGGCTGGCCCACCCTCCTCTCTCTCCACCCGTGCTCTCCTCGCTCACCTTCCACACAGGCTATCCCTCTCCTCCACTGTCCCTCCACCTTCCTCCCTCCATCTTCCCTCCACCCTGACCACCCACTCTCCCTTCATCTCCCCCTCACTGCCCCCCTTCACCCCTTCCACCATCCACACTGACACACTCCACCATGCACGCGACAAGACGTGTATTCCGGGGCTTGCCACGCATACGTATATCAGGAGAGAGCGATGACACGAAGCAGGTATTGACAAAGTGAAATACCAGGATCAAATATCAATTGGGCGCCACAGTTTATCGTAATTGACTCGTCACATTCACAGGTGCCGTGTCCCTAATCGCTTCTCTCAGGTACTAATGGCCCGTGACTGAAATATTTCATCCTTGCCTCTTTTTTTTTTTTCTTTTTATTCATAATGTTAATTCGACTAAACATATTTTTTCAGTTCGCTGACCGAAGTGTTAATAAAGTTGCCTGTATTTATTTACGACTGCCAGATGTATGATAAGCGTGTGTTTAATGTACGATAGTTATGCAATTTTGACGAGTATTAGTCATTCAGTTATTCATTTCACGCTGTAGTTCCCGGCTATGACAATACACCGAACTTGATTTTATTTCATAGTTTATTGCTCGAATTTACGTGTTCTATTTTGAGACATGCAGACTGATGTGGTATTCAGAAACTTCACCGCATTATTGGTGGCTGCCAAACAGAAGATGGATTTTGTTTTTTCATTACCAGTCTGATACAAAATCGTGGTTCTCTTTTATGTTCAGTATTAGATTTTTGGTCTCCTTTGTGTGTGTGTGTGTGTGTGTGTGTGTGCGCGCGCTTGATATCATCTATTCCCTGTGATTTTCTGACACGTTTTCTTTCTTCCTCCTCCTTTTTCTAGGAAGTTTCTTCATGATGGTACCCACAATATGTATAATAACAACGACTATGTAACTAATGAAGACAAGAATAGCAGAGGTAATGAACACGGCGAATAAAACGTACACAAACCAACACAGCGCCACAAACCGCACATGCTAGGTCATACAAGTTTCAAAACCACACCGTTGCGAATAAGTCTGCCCCTTCCACACACGCACAGGCTCACGCACACCCGCAAAGTCAGCCATTGTCAGCACTACTCGAGGGGCAAGGCAGAAGTTACAATAGCTCCCAGACTGCCATTCATACACAGAGGGAGATTATTTGTCAGTTCTGTAGACAAAGCAATGCCCCTCCTTCTTCTTCTCCTCCTCCTCCTCCTCCTGCTCTTTCCCTCACACAAGTTTAAATCCTCCCCCTTGTGGAATTACGGGTGAATTTTATGCGCCAGAAAACTACGGATTATAATGAATAGTTTTCTTTCTCCCTCCTTATCTCCTCTTTCTCCTCCTTGTCCCTGCATTGATTCGAAGCGATGATTGGTGCAAGGTTACCGAGGGAGAATAGAACATGGCTGTTTTTGTGTTGATTTTTACCTGTCCGAACAAACACACACGTGCGCATTAAAGTTATTCGATATATTAAGTTAATTCAGTTGTTAATGTATGTATTTATCTTCCTCCCTAAGGGTACGAGGAGACTTATTAATATGGGTATTAGTATTACCATTAGCACGTATGAAAATGTCCATGGAGAAATTCAGAATATGATATCTTTTAGATAGAGAATCACAGATGGCATCACAACATAATCGAAAGGGAAACAAAAGAAGCACAACAATAGCTCTCAAGTAAACGAGAATAGAGTCAAGACTTGAATGAGGATTTTGTGCGCTCACCGTGCCATTAGTGGGGTGCAGCACAATGCAGGTAATTCGGGTTATTTAAGTAGATAGCCAATTCGCCCCAATGGTGAGTTCTCCCAGTGACAGCTTGCCGCTTTCCCCCACACAGGTGAGCATGAAGGTAAACAAATATTCCGTGAAAACAAAAGAAAAAGATAATAAAGATGAGTCTAAAACAAAGGTAAACAATAGCATTCATTCTCCCGTGATAGAAACAGTAAACTGGAAATAAAAGTATAACAGGTGCATTTTATCCTACCACGAAAGAAAAGAAACACACAATATATATATATATATATATATATATATATATATATATATATATATATATATATATATATATATATATATATATATATATATATATATATATATATATATATATATATATATATATATAATTGTTGAAATCCACAGCATTGACTGCATTCTTAAATTAAACTACAAATCAGACAGTTCAATCGGTGTTGTAGACTTCAGTAAGGCGTGCTTACAAAATAGCTTCCTTCCCCCAAAGAAAACACTATTATTATTTGTTGCAATGGGAGGAGCGGAGCAGAGCGAGAAATAGGGAGTGTCGTGTGTGTTATTCCATTAATTCCTTTGGAATACCTTTCATTCTTGAGAGAACAAGTATGGTTGTTATCCCACGATATTTCGTCTTCTCAGATGGCGACATTTATATTTTTTCTGTTGGTCTGATTTTCTTTTCTAAATTCAAATTATTAAAAGTGAATTTTTTTAGAGTCAAATCTCCACAAGATAACTGTCTCAACATGAAATACAGCTCAAGATTGAGTGGAAAGCAATCAAAGTTGACCTCAAAACCACCCCCAGTCATGATCGACAGATTTTCCCGCTCCTCTCTCGGCACAGAGCGGCCGGTGCAGGAAGAAGGGTCCCCATTGGCCTGGCGTAGTGGGACATAAACAAGCTGGAACAGGGCAAGAATGGCTCTCACGACACTGACCTTCAGCGTCCTCAAGCACACTAGGACCTTCCTTCAGACAGATCAACTTACCAGAACCTGATCAGCTGACCCACCACCCATCGCCACCCTGGGGACCTCGCAGGTTAAGGCACCAAAATCCTAAGCCTCGTATTCTCAAACGTTTTAGGGTTTTATCTTCTCTACGCTCAAGGCTGTTATGAAAATTACAGGGGTATATAAATGGAAATAAAGTAAAGATTTGCCTGAATTTCTTTCCGGCCTTACAATTGTTAAACTCTATCCCTATTTACTGTGGTCCACCCAAAGACAGGGACTTATCTGAGCAGTTGCTGAAGTGAGCAGTGCGGGTCAAACTCGACGACTATAGAGTGGGGTGTTGAGTCTTTGTGACGACCATCGTGGTGATGGCGAAGAGTTACTGCCTTAATTTGTCCTGGTGTGATTTTGGAAGAGAACTGTGGCAATATGGCATCCATCTACTTGGGTGGATATTAATTGTACGGGCTTAGCTAAGTGTGTGTGTGTGTGTGTGTTTGTGTGTGTTTTGAATGTATGTATGCCTCTCTCTCTCTCTCTCTCTCTCTCTCTCTCTCTCTCTCTCTCTCTCTCTCTCTCTCTCTCTCTACTATCATATTGCATAATGCGGTTATGGCGGTGGTGGTTATGATGGCATAATGAAACAAGTAATTGAAGCCAAGCTGAAGTTCCGAAGCGTGTGTCTGTCTTAGCTACTTTGAGCCTTGCGTGGGGGAGTGTGGGAACATTCCAGCTCTCCTCCTCGACCAGGTAAGGTGTTCAGGTGTTGCCCCGTTACTGATAAGCTCTTCGTTCACTTTGTGGTATACTTGTTAGTTATAAGTTACTTATAATTATTTTATGAAATCACTGGATTTAAAAATAAGCAAATAAACTTTGAATAACCAATCATAAATTTATTCAGTTTATCCACCTCTGTGTCCGGCATATGTAAACATTTGAAGTACTGTAAGAATTTTTTTTCTTGGACACGGGAGAAGCAGGATGTTGTCATTTTATTCATTTATTTTTATTTATTTTTTTTTTTTTACACGAGGCGGTAGTATATCTTACAGTTGTAGGTGACGGATTTTTTTTTTTCTAATTGAAAGGGTTAAGAATGATGTCAAGTAATCGATAAGGTAAGTATATTCATTAACGGCAATATTCATGTTCATTATTTTAACAGCCGGGTCTTCTTATTTCTTCTTTAACAGTTATGGTTTTCTATGCGCAACAGATCTTAAGCCTTGGGCGAATTGGGGGAAGTAAAGGAAACTGCCAGACTACCTAACCCAACCAACCACTATGCAGTTAACCATACAGCGAGCCAGCCAGCCAGCCAACTATGCATCAGGGGGCGGAATAAGTTTCGTATGAGTAAGAGCAGTCTCCAGGATGAGTGAGGGAAGTAAGGGTATTGAAGGTGAAATGCTTTTGTCTTTTACGTTTCTCTTGAATTAGGTTTATCAGCAACGTATGAATAGGTTGTCATATAGTCAGTTATTGGATTAGTGACTGAAACCTGATGTGGTATTCGGTAATAACTACCGATCAACTATGAGTGAGGGAGAGAGTGAGGGAAGGTGGAAGGGAAAAACAAAAGAGGGAAGGATTTTTATTCAAGAAAGGAAGAGAAAGGAATTGTTACTTAAGGAAGTATGGAAAACGGAATGAATGGAATGTATTATACATATGGTTGTGTATTTGTGGAGGGATAGGATACCTAAGAAGTGCGGAATGATGGTTCCATTGTCGTGGCGATGTTAGGGTGATCACTCAGTCCGTGTCCACACAAGGGGCAGTTCCCACCAAGCACTGTGCGGTGATAGTATATTCCCCGCTTGTTTAGCGACATTAGCACATCGAGCAGCTGCGGCAGGGCTTTTGCCTTTCACTTCGTGAAGTGGGCGTGGCCAAGCGATGAAATGTGATGTCATTCAGAGTGCGGTACGGTTTGTGTGAACGTTAGCGGTAAGTGGTGGTATCGTGACCAACCAACAAAATAACAACCGTTATAAAATCTTCACTCAGTATTCAAGAATTTCTGTATGTAATTTTCATCCACAAAATGCGGCGTAATTTCAGTCATCAGTAATTCTTCGTTCTTCGTAGAGGAAAACGTGCATAATGTCTGCGCTACTTCGATTTATGTAATTTACACTTTATAAAGAAACGCACAAAGTCGCACCGCAGCAACTTGCCAAACACATTCAGTTAGAAAACACTTAATATCAGCATCACATTAGTTCAATTAAAATTCAGTAGAAAAGCACTCGCAGAATATAACACAATCTCATTCAATACAAAACAAAGAACATGTGCATGTATCAAAATAATAAACTCAACCATCCTGTCATTGTTCCTCCTCTTACCTGATCATGAAATAATTGATTTCAAGACTGCATTACAACTTATAAGTTCCGCTTGTGTGATTTCGTCCATCTCGCCCGCGGCCATCCTCAGGCCAGGCCTCTCGGAATCTCTGGTCTCTACTACTCTTGCTCTCTGGTCTCTCTCTGCTGCTCTGCTTTCTTCTACCTCTGCTACTGACTTCTTCCTCAATTACGTGACCTAATATGCTCTGGTTTATGCTACATTTTTTCTTCAAAAGGTTATCCCCATGTTGAGGTCGAAATTCACGTACATTCTTACACACACACACACACACATATATACAGTACACTTTATGTACATGACCCGCCCACATACTTGGCGGTATATATATAACTTTACCCAGTCAGGGCGGAGTTTGGGGTATAAGGGGAGAGTGAGAAGCTAGGTAGACACGGTAAGTCGCTTTTCCCCTCGTTCGCACACACTGTCCCGCTAGGTGCTGCGCTTGCATTTTTTGGTTGGTACTGCGTCAGCCGACATCATTTCATGTCAGGCTCCCTCGCTTACAGTTAGTCTTCATGATTATAACCATTTTCCGTGTGGGGCATGTCTGCTTGGGCCTCCTCATCCTTTCGCATGAAGTGTTTCAAAACAAAACCTGCTGCGCTGGTACTGGGTTTGTTTTCTCTATTCCACTTTCTTCCTCCTTGTATTCTTATTTAGTTATTCTTTTGCAATGTTGGTTTACCACAGTTGTATGATCTTGAAAAGTAATACAAGTGGGTGACGTGTATATATATATATGCACCGTCGCTCCACATCTGCCATCAAACAGCAGGCATTCCCTAAACCACGGGCAAGAGCACTTCGATTATTTGCCCATTCTCTCTCCGCTTATGACCTCTTTCATAAAGTTTAGAAGTATTTTCTTGTAAAATGTGCAACCATTACCTCTATCTCTAACATTAAATATTTTTACTTTCACAGTTTTCACTTATACTGTAGCTACTTGCACCTCTTTGCAGGTTCATGGTGAGGATGAAGTGTGGCAAGTGATGAATGATGGCTGATCTTCATGCTCTTGCTGTATTGTGGTCACCTGACAATTGTATAAATATGCAGCGCTGTTTAACCCCCGTGGTTATTGTAATTAACGTTGCGTGTTAGACTCGTGGACTGATAGTGTTGTCAATTAATGTGCAGCAGTGATAAAGTCCTAGACTCCCCAAATATATAATACTAAAGAATTGAGTTTTCACTTAAGTCATGTTCTCCGGAGGCTCTGAGGTATCGTAAAGCAATTGAGATCAGTAATTCCCGTTACAGATGGTGGATATTCCTCCTATCTGCTCCACTAACTAGAGTAATCTAGGCCTTCATGTACGGCAGTCTCAGGTTGTCAACTAATCTCATCTGACCTGGAACAGAAGAAAGTTTTATTAGAAATTTAAAGTAGGATTGTAATTTATGGTAAAACCTATGACAATATCCCAACACAAACGTTTTTGATATCTACACTTGTACACTATACACTGAATCGTATAACTTCCTCTGACTTTATTTCCTCTCCCAATACTGACTTTATCTCCTCTCCCAATACCAACATGAGCTGATTCTCACTGGTGCGGACCCAATGACTGGAGATTGGTGCCAGTACACCGCCCACAGCTTCTCACTGTAAGTGGCAGTCCATATCAACAGGCAGGCACACCCTCAGACCTTGGAAATGTGACATGGAATTATTGCACTCTTAATCATACTTGAGGCAACATAAGATATTAATCACTTTACGTCGAGTGTCTGGCATCTTGTATGATTTTGGATACCACGTAAACTCAGATTATCTACCAATGTTTATCATACCCAAGGGGAAAAAACAAAATTCTCCATTGAAATTTATCATTGGACTCTGCACATTACTTTGGACTTAGATTCATTGAAATTTATCATTGGACTCTGCACATTACTTTGGACTTCGATTGGTTTTTCCTTCAGTAAAAATAGATCAATAACAGATGAAGAAAATGGCGTTTATTGTTCCCCTGTGCCCATCATGACACCACTGCGTTGCCATTGCCAGGCTGCCTCCCTTGTCAAGCGTGCCAGTACTGCAGCAGAAATGCATAGCTGGCAACTCACACCGGCGGGCCGCGGGACCCAGCCAGGTGGCACCCACGTTCTCCATGAGCCCCAGTACTTGAACTTGTATAAATCTATATTTTTGCAACCTAATCACATACAGTAAAGCTAGTGAGCATGATAACTCAAGAAAAATTTCCCCTTAAATAGTGCGAGTAATGATAAACATGCGAGGTAGGGCCTCTGGGGCTGGGGGCGCCGTCGTCGCGGCGACAGCAAGAAATTTAATAATGAGTTGACCGTCCGTCTTAGTATAATGTCCTTGATATTGGTAATTGATGCTGTGCGCGTGAGCGAGGAGGAAAGATGCACCTAAGATGCCAAGTCAGTTTGGTGGTATAAGCGCTGTCCATAGTCTTGCCAGCGAGGACACCGAGCGCGACAGTAGTACTCGCAACACCGCTCGTCCTGCGTACAAGTAAGTTTGTTGGGATTTTGCACTACTTTGCCTACCTCAATCGTGATAAACAAGTTAGTGTGTACTGTGTGGGATGTCACCAATGCCATGCCTAGTTTCTGAGTTTCATTGAAATGCAGATATGAAGGCGAGCCATGGGAAGCTGTCCTTGGGAATTAATTGAACCCTTGACCAAACAATCAGGGCAAACATGCGAACTTGACATCTTCGCAGTGCCACAAGTGATCACGTGCTCGAGTGGAGTTGATCAGCCTTGCCCACCATGTTACAAATCGAATGAACATTTAAATGGTAATGGGACCATTTATTTATAAGTAGGTACTTGTGATATCCAAGGATGTTAGAAAATGTTTTTCTTCCAGTATTATCATGGAGGACACACGAATAAAAAAAATTGCTGACACCGTTTCAACACATCCTGACTTCCCTAAGCCTGGAATCCTATTTCGGTAAGGCCTGTAACAGTTTACCTCTTCAGTAGCTGAGGCAAATCTTTTCATGTGTTTATTTAATCCTTACATATACAGTAGACTAATCCTTCGTTAAACTGTGAAGTAATTCTTTATAACAGGTCAGATCCCCTATCCCCCAGATCCCTCAAACAAGCTTGAGGATCAGGTGGAAAAGCGGAGTTTTTTGGGTGTAGGAGGAAAAATTTGAACTTTCATGAAAAGTAAGGATGAGATGCCATATTCTGAAAACGGAAATTTATAGCCTAACTTAACTCAACCTAACCTAACCTAACTGGGAAGGTTTTGCTCCCCTGAATCCCCTCCTTAAAGACAATAACCTAACATTACCTAACCTGACCATGGGGTTTTATGCCCTTGTATGCCTCCTTAAGGACATTAACCTAACCAGAACTAACCTAACCTGGCCTAACCATATACTTTAATAGGAACTAGAAGGTCCAGAGTGTGGTTGGTTGACCTCCTCTTCCTCATCCTCAAAGGATATTGGTGCTACCAATTGTCAGCACAAAATTGATTTTGGCAAAGCATCGTACAGTCTTAAGAAATGTACATGCAAGTTGCCTTGCTTATGGAATTGCGCAGTACAAGTGCAATAAAATTGTGTTACTAAATTTGCACTCAGCTGCCATAGTGATATTGAGTACCCTTGTGGGTAGCCGGCTGACTGGCTGCTACCACATGTACACATAGTGATTGGCCAAAAATTAGTTGGAAATAAATGACATTCAGTGATGTTCTAATGTGTCATTGAAGAGACAACCCTTATTGGTTGAATGAAAGAGATGTAAGTGAGCATGTGGCATTCCATACTGAAAACCAACATGTTAACACAATTGAGCCAGGGCAGGGTTGAAAGTGGTGCAGAACTTGCTGGATTTGGAAAAGATCCAAGACGCAGCACATTCATGGAGCTATTACAACCATGTCATGTGTGTCCTCAAAAAGATTATTATATTTATGGCAAGGCCTAGAAAATATGTAAGTTTGATTATTGCATACGACAGACTTATTATAAAGAATAAGCAACTGTACTAATTAGGGAAGTGAGGTTGGTTTATTCAGGCTGCCCAGGGGGTCTGATATCCACTGCTTAAATAAAGTCAGTAGTCACTTGACTCATTGACACTGGTCGGGGCATGGGTTGCTGACAGAAGCCAAGTGACAACCAGCCAGCCTCAAATGCACAATCCCCCCTCTACATTTCTGTCCACACAACCATCTGGCTGGTACAGTAGACAACAACTTTGAGCTGGCTGGGAGTGCCAGGCATATAGGTTCAAATACTGCTTGGGTCTGAAAGTTCTTACTGAAAGGGTGCTGTCCCCCTTGAGCATGGGGATGGGTGTGTGTAAGGGTGATTGTGTGCAGGTCACAGCCTTGCCCTCAGCTGTCTATCTATAAGCTGTCAACTTATGGGAGGATTCAAGTGCTGAAACACACAAACACTGTAATGTAGTGGTTAGTATGCTCAGCTCACAACCAAGAAGGCCCAAGTTTGACTGTGAATGATATCAGTCCTTCCCATTGATTCATGTTTGTAAGCTCTGTGCTCTTTTCGGTGGGGGGAACAGCTTGCTGGGTGACCAGCATACAACAGTAGGTGAATTACATGAACACACACACACACACACCATAAATGTCCCTTTTCTTTAACAGTCATTTAAACTGAGCAAAATTACCAGCATGAAGGAAGAGCAAGCATGCAGATTGACATTTTGAAGCAGCCAAACATCAGCCTGTGGCTCTTACAACTAACTGGCACATACTGCTGTCTTTACTGGCAATGCCATAGGCTGTTGAATATTCCAGCAGCCAACACATGCAACACTGACATGTGACCATGCCAGGGAGCTGATACATGTTTGAAATTAAGTGCTAGAAGGAAAAATGCTGCAGACATCATAAAAAATGTAACAAAATAGTAGTTCTGTTGTGAAAAAATGGTGCTACTCAACAAGGTGATTTTTTTTTATTAGAGTAACATATTAAGGAATAAATATCCCCCTCCGCTGATCAGGTATTATCCCTTACCAGAAAAGGCCTCATCCAGTCTCAAAGTCATATTTGAGATCTTCACATTCCTGGTCACTATGCACTCTTACTGTCCACCATGAAAACAACACACAAATTTCTTTCAGTATTTACAAGTACTGCTTTAGACTAGCATTGTTATAAGCTATAATGTATTTTATGCAATTTCTTAAAACAGATGACATTTAATTAGAAATAAAAAGTCTTGTTGCTTTGGGATTTGAGACTAAGTTACAAGTTGGGGTTAAAAGAGAGTTAAAAGACTAAAGGAGACTCCCATTGAAGACTTACATTGAGATGAGGTTATTTGAATATATAGGCATAGTAATTGTGTGTAAGTGGTCATATCAAATGGAACACTGAGGAAGAGGAAATCTTATAACTACCCACTCATCCACTAATTTCCTTGTTTAATAACTCGATAAATCTTACCTTTTCACCCAGAGATATTTTTCCTGTCTTGGCTGATCCTGCAGTCTTCAATGACCTCATAAATGTGATGGTGGAGCGTGTCCAAGCCAGCCATCCGACTCCTGATGTAGTGGTTGGGTTAGAGTCCCGAGGGTTTCTTTTTGGCACCCCACTGGCTTTGGCTTTGAAGGTGCCATTTGTCCCAGTGCGCAAGAAGGGCAAGTTACCAGGAGAAGTGAAGCAAGTCTCCTTCTCCCTGGAATATGGAACAGTAAGAACTATGGCTGAAAATAATGCTGGGTATTTTTGTTAAATAAGTCGTGTTGAGAATGAATAGCTAACATTAAATTTGTTCTTTATAATTTTATTAATTATTATTTACTTTCTTGCTAATGGTAAAGTTATTTTATTAAAAAAGCCTGCTCATACTGCTGTTCCCCCCACCCCCCAAAAAAAAAGAAAAACAAGAAGATTCAAGAGAGCAGTTCAGTTTTCGAGGTGTCAATATTCCTCTCCTAAAGTAATTAGTCATATACACAAGGTAATACATAAATGGAAAAAATGTTCATTAGTAAAAGGGATAAAGGAGTTACTCATTAATTCTTGCATTAGTAAGGTGGACAATAGGGAGAAGATTAAACAAAGTCATGTGCAGCAAGACCTTAGAAGGAGGGTGTTGGCATGCTGTTAACAAGTTTTTAAGAACAATAATATAGAAATAATGACAGATGGTAAGAGATGCAACATTGTGATAGTGGAAGAATCAAGACAGTCATTTATAGAAGAGAGATAAAAAAAGCTTCTGATCCCACTCTGTTTAGGAGGCCTGTATGAGTTTAATGTCCTCCTAGCAGTACCCTCTACATGGAAAGATAAGGTTCCTGTATAGAGTAAGCAACTGGGAAGGGGAAAGGTATAGGCAGAGGCAGTGCAGAACACTGAATTTCATGGAAACAAATTCTTCCAAATGAACGTTAAACTTCTGCAATACAATAAATATATTTACAGTAAAGATGAAGACAAAATGATCAAAATAACAAGTTTTCAGGGGATGCTGTCCTGGTAAATGAATGGATAGAAAATAGGATATTTCATGAAATCCAAGCTCAGTATTACCTGAATGCAAACTACAATTAATTGCATAGGTATGTACCTGCAAACTACAATTAATTGCATAGGTATGTACCTATGTACATACATTGATATTGGTGGCTTTTATAAAGTCATATCAACCTTATGTAACCATTTCAGGATATTTTTGAAGCACAAGCTGGGAGAATAAAAGCTGGACAAAATGTATTGATTGTGGATGATCTCCTTGCCACTGGGGGTAAGTTTAAATCCTTGAAATCTCTGTAAAAGACAAAATTATTGTTAACTGAAACTACTTTATTTCAACACATTGGTTAATTATTTCACTATTGCATTAATATCTAATATTAAACACAAAAGTCTTAGAAATGAATTAATAAAAACGATAAGCAAAGAAATTTTCCACAGGCTCGATGAAGGCTGCTTGTGAACTGGTGACATCTATGGGTGGTGAAGTGACACTGTGCCTGGTCTGCATTGAGCTGGTTGACTTGAAGGGTCGAAATAAGGTGGAACATCCTGTTGACACAATCTTAAAGTTTTAGCAACTACACTTGGGAAATGCATACAAATTTATATAATCAGTGAATTCTGTATGGCTGTTTGATACTAGCATTACCATGTACAGTAGTAGTACCTTGACTTGCGACTAATTTGTAAAATGACCATGAACATCAAACATGGTAGAAGCATAACTTGAAAACAAACCAAAAAAAAGGCCCAATGATTCTTCTCTCCCTTGCATGGTGTGCATCATCCTCTTTTGTGGCACGTCTCCCACAACATGCGTCTCTTGCAATGTCAGCATCTCTTCGCTCATACTGTGCTTTCCTACATTATTTTGTGACTGTTTTTGTTATTGTGACCTTACATTGCTAAAATTTTGGCCCAGATTATGAAGCCTTTAAAGGAAGGTGCTAAGATGATGATTGCATTTGAGACAAAGAAGGGGATTATCATTGTTTGTTGTTTTCTTTTTTTCAATTTGGGGTAATAATTTGTAAACATAATATCATTTAAAATTACTTCTGTATGAATGAATATTTCTTGGTTGATAGAACAGACGTTTCCATTAATTTTTATGGGGAAAATTGAGTCGACTTAAAGTGAATTGGACTATGAGGCATAAGCCCTTACCAGTAACGGATTACATGCTCGCAATCTGAGGTACTACTGCACTTAGTTTTGTTGTTCTACAGTGGTGATTAGAACGAGGTATGCTCTACTTTGGATCCTCACTTACTGCCTTGCCATTCCATTTTTACATTCCAAGTGTCAGTTTGAATGCAGTAGTATATAGTTTTCATGGTTCTAGTTTTGTTATAGGTTTTGGGCACTATTTAATCCTGTGGGTGGATTTTGGGGTACAATTAATTATAATATCATTGTAGTTGTGATGTATCTGGCTGGGCAGGATACATTGATCGTGTAGTCTTGAATCATTAGTGCATTATTGTTTTCTTACCAGTACATTTGCTGACATGCTCAAATAATTAATAAAAATGAACTGGGATAATGCTCTAGTGAACTGTATATCTGTTTGTTGAACTTATCAAAAGACTTTTACACTTATCATTTTTGTTTATTAATAATAGATATTTAATAAAATATAATAAGTGTAAATGCATATCCTATATATAAAAATATTTCATACAATCAACAAATTACATATGATACATATTTCACACTTTATATACACATTTAACAAGCTAGTAAGTTTCAACAGAGCTTGTAAGATGACATCAAGAAGAAAAAAATTAACAAAACTTTTCTCCTACAGAAAATTATTCATCTCACTTCTTTTGCAGTTGAAATTATTTAACATACTTTGTGAATCACAATTACACACCATTAACACACACTACAATACAACAGGGTATTCATCATACAAAACTAGAGATTTTTTTTCTTTTACAACAGCTAACTTGGCTTACAACCAACTCATCACTTGGGTGATTACAAAACAATAAACACTATATATACTATGCTTTATGTGGTAGAAGGCACTCTTTATACATGCTTTACTGCACTTAAAATAATAAATATTTTATTCATTTATTGTTTATTTTTTCTTATTCTTGAGGATAAAGTCTTGCATCTGACCATTTTGTACTTCTGATGGCAATTTTGTAAGTACACCAATATATTATAAACCTGTTTATGTTATGACCTTTGTGTGCATTCATGTACTATAGGATTGTGGTTTCAAGTTTCTTTAATCAAAATTTTTGTCCATTATCTAAAGTTTATAAAATGGTCACTAGAATGTAACTAGTTTGTGTTGTGCTGAAAGTTTTCATTATATTCAATACATACAGCAATATGTAATCTGGTTCACACCCAGCACAGATGTTGTTGCATCAAATAACTTCAGTGCTATCTGGTTTACAAGTAAAGTCATTCAGCATATAATACATGCCAATGAAAATCAAAAGAAACATACATTGCTGTAACATCACCCAGCATTTTAGCATAGTAGTGGTAGTACCTGAACAAGAATCACACCTATCTGATGGAGCTGAGAAACTAGAGTGAAGTAAAATTGATAACTTTCAGTGATGTAGTGAAGTGTATTTTACAAACTAAGGACAGCACTCAGAATACATACATACATACAGCAAGCTCAATATTCCTAGCTGAGTTTTACTATCAAAATGGACTGACTTGATGAAGAGAGACTAAGCATAAAAAATAAGAAGAATGTTCTCAAACCTATGGCACCATCAGTGTGGCCTTTCTGAGTATTTAAAGAAAGACTCGGGGACTGATTACCATATCATTTCCTCAGTAATGTAATGAGCTACTGTATGAAACTATACCTATAGTATTCTCAGATCCTCTATAAGTTAATGTAATGATACATGATAATAAGCTAAAAGTAAGACATTCTTGTTCACCACTAAAACAACCAGCTCAAATATATTAAAATTCAGGAAAGCTTTTTTATGAATCAAGTGAATGTACTTTGTTGCACCAGATCTGTATGACATGAATACTTACACTGAAGTCATGAACAATACTATATACTTTGGCATGTGTTAGTAGGCTACTGTACTAATACATACTCTACTAGAATGATTCAGAGAGAGAGAGAGAGGTGCATGGAAGTGATAAATACCAAAAGTTACAAAGGAAAGATGTAGCTAATTTTGAAAACAAAGTTGTAGTACTAAGAAATTTGATCAGCTAAGGGTACTTTTGTACCAAAGGCATTCTGATATCATGAGAAAGCAGTGACCTGGGGCACTTTACTGAATTGTGTGGATGGTTTACCCATATGCTGCCTTAGACATCTTATTTATTAACAGATTTATGAACAAGCAGGGCATTCAAACATGACATGGGACTTAAGGTATGCCACTATGAGCTTGCATGCCTGCACCACCACAGATTGGGCTTGCTGAGGCACACCACATCTTTGTGACCACTTCCATCTTCATCTCTTTGGGGGAAAAATGAGCCCTGAATAATAAAAATAATGACAGGTGTACAAGTGGCTCGTGTGCAGGCCATGGACCTCTGATGACCATTTTATTGACTCACTATCCCTACCCACACACATTAGGCATACAGTATTAAACTGCTCATAGAGAGTATGCTCCCTTCTCGTTGTGGAGGCGCCGCTTTTCAGAGGTTTTCTTGTAACCTGTCTTGTCCTTGAGTTTGTGGATGATGTGGATACAAAGAACAATACTCATGAGCTGCAGGCCTCCAAACACTGCCAGCACAGAGCACCACACTGCCTTATTGTCATCCAGCCAGAACTTTAGTGGAGCCCCACACCCACTCTGAGAATCAAAGGGATGACATAATGGAAATATGAATAAATATTCGCTACTCAAATACACACACACACACACACACACACACACACACACGATACAAGCGTTTCAGGTTCAAATTATTTTGCTAATGGCAGAGCTTGAAAACATAAATAAAAAATAAAATAAAGGTCACAACCCTTGAAAAGAAATGTATCACATTCTGCAAAAAATTATAGTTTGTGGTGCTGATAATCACTGGATGACAAGTCACTGTGGCTGGTTGTGCATGATCTACAATGATCAGGGCCGGTTAAGCCTATTTGACCAATTTTATCAAATTGGGCTCTGCACCTTAAAAGGCCCTGCACCAGCGGCAACAGAGTTACCGCTTGAAGCCTTTTCTTAGTTACCACTTGAAGCCTTTTCTGTATTCTAAGAGGAATAAGCCACTACTGAAAATGTGAAATGAAGGATGAGAATTTATTATTTCTCACAAAATATAAAACAAATTTTTATACTTTTATAGAGTAGGGGCCCTGCCATCAGTTTTCTAATTGGGCCCTGCAATTCCTAGCACCAGCCCTGATAATGATATAGTGCCTCAAAATACTACCATATGGTAAGATATAGAAATGAGACTGAGGATACAAAAATGTGACAGACAGGAAGAGCCCTTACCCCTCCACCTGGCCTTGATAGAAGAAACTGCCCCGAATTATCACTACAACTCAAGATGGGAATGCAACAATACCTGTTTGAGTGTCTGACTTGCTATGCTGGCTTCAGCAGTCACTTCCTGGATGGTGTCGTAACAAGAATTGCTGATTGGGTAGTTGGTGTAAGCAAACTCTTTAGGGCCATAGAAACCACAACAGTTGAACTGAAAATTTCATAAAACAGTGTAAAAAGCCTTCAAAATTTCAAACTCTACATGTGAATCTGCTACAGACTTACATTCCTTTAGGATTAAATTGAATGATAATTAAATCTAAATCTGACACACTGCTCTGAATACTGATTATGATAATTCATATAGCAAATATTGGATAAATAAGTTTCATCAATACCTCTTAATTTGGTGTATTTACATATATATATATATATATATATATATATATATATATATATATATATATATATATATATATATATATATATATATATATATATATATATATATATATATATATATATATATATATATATATATATATATATATATATATATGCTAAATGAAGTTAGAAATGAGATTCCATTTGCACACATTAATGCTAACCTTGAACTCTCTCTCTCTCTCTCTCTCTCTCTCTCTCTCTCTCTCTCTCGTCTATATAATACAATCAGCGAACGCCAATTCTGTCGCGGCAGCACACACTACTCAGGGAGAGCATTTTGCTTAGGCCTTTCAGCAAGCACAAAAATGGGCTGAGACAAATTGACTTATAGGCATCTCAAGTGCATCTCTCCTCACACCCATAGCAACTATGGCCAGTGTTAATTACCAATGTATCGGCATTTATTGTGTCTGATGACGCATTTTGTTCTGTTCATTTTGTGGTGTTTGTAGTGATGAGTGTTAGGCAGACAAGTCACTGTGATTTGGTTCGGTCATAGATCTTCACATGTCGGACTTCAATGGTGTCGATATAGTAAAACATGTTAATCAAAACACGCAAAACCTCATACGAAAAATTCGTCAGAGGAGGCAGTAAGGAACTGTCTTCACAACTACGGTGGTGGCATCCCCGCTGCTTCTCTTCAGCTGCCTTGCCATAAGAGTAGGTTTAGAGTTCAAATGCCTCCGTAGAAAACCTATTAGTCGGTAGATAGAGATAGTGGGATGCCACCACTGTGGCTGTAAAAAGACAACTCCTTACTTGACAAATTTTTGTAGATTTTGAAAGTTTAGCATTTTTAATTCATATGTTTTGCTATATCAACACCATTCCATCCCAATATGTGAAGATTGAATGATATCACCATAACATGTCTGCCTCGCACTCATCAATCTAAACATCACAGCATGAACAGAAAATGCGTTTCATCATCCCAAGAGCAGAGCTGATCAGGAGTCACCAAAGACGCAATGAATACTACCACTGATAATCTACTTAATACTGGTCATTGTTGTTATGGGTGTGAGTGAGAAGGAAAGATGCACATGGGATGCCAGTAAGTCAATTCGTCCCAGCCCATTTTTTAAATGCTTGCTGAAAGCAAAACATTTCTCGAGTAGTGTGTGCCGCCGCGATGAAATGTCGGCGTTCGCTGTATATAATAATACCTCTAAAAAGTCCACTAACTACACTTTTTCTTTTTAATTTTCACCTTGTCATCCTCTAGACATGTGGTGCATGCAGACTCGGTTTACCTAATCTTATCATAACACAAGGTATTCAAAGTCGACACTTAAATAAGATAGCAGCTGGAGGGTGGCCTTCATAAGCATCTGCTGCGGAGTGCAACACTTACCTTATTCTGGACAATGTTACGTGTTCCCTGGTTCACCTCCGCCCACCCGTTGATCAGAATGTCGTCCAGCTGGCAACAAATGTAATTCAATTTAGTGCTTGTTCATTTAAACCTTTCCTTCAATTCCATATATATATATATATATATATATATATATATATATATATATATATATATATATATATATATATATATATATATATATATATATATATATATATATATATATATATATATATATATATATATATATACAATCCATAGTTGAGGTTGTTATATCCCAACACTGTCCTTCCTTTCTCTCATGCCTCATACATTATTCTTACGTTAAATAAAGAGGTCATACTGGCACTCACCCTTGTCTGCAGAATGTTGAGGGCCAGCAAGCCGCCTATTTCAGTCGCCACGGCCAGCAGTAGAATGCACAGATACTGCAAGTGGTACCCTTCATTAGCATGGAAGCTCAGCACTCACGAGGCAAGAATGTAACATAGTGATTGAAGATATATAGCAATGAGACTGTGAGGAGATCGTTCATTTTAAGACAAATATACCTATATTTTTCTAGGTAGAATTCCCATTTTCTTTTTCATTGATATATTATATGTATTAGCTGCATGCTGAAACCATATTTTTTATCTTTTATTTATTTATTATTATTATTATTATTATTATTATTATTATTATTATTATTATTATTATTATTATTATTATTAACATTTATTATTATTATTATTATTACTGCACTCATCATTGACAATTTTGTTATTGTTACTTTCTACGTTTCCTAAGGTACATTAACACAGTGATTATGCTAACAGCACGACAACCTTAAAAACACATTTGTAACGCATGATTTATTTGCTCAGCCCATCCAAGGAACACCATATCCACCACGCGAACAAAACATAATGAAATGGCACAATACGCATATCCACTGCGCTGTGTGCCTTCAGTGATTCTTGTCATGCTACATTAATCCTTACGATCGCATTGTCAGCTGCTGCCTGCGTCACAACAGATGTTTTCCAAATTACACCATGACTAACTGCATCACCAAATCTAAGACGAAATTTTGACTTAAATGGAAATATTAAACAGTAAACGGAAATTTAGCATTAAAAGATTGGTACACACACACACACACACACACACACACACACACATAGTGTCTGATGGTGCAAAATAAGTATGTGCGGGTAAATATTGACAAAAAGAAAAACATTGACAATATCTGGGAAATATTGCGTGGTGGCTGACATCAAGCAACACAGGGCAGAAGATTGATTTCAAGAACACGTGCGTCGTATAAAGGCGCGTCATAGGAAACGCTGCACGCTTCTACATAAATGAAAGTTAGTAATAAAACGTAACATGTACGTAGCCACTAACAAACCACTGCAGGGGTGGATCTCACCACATACAGCCAGTACGGCCACCACAGACAAGGTTGGGTGCGGGCGAGAAAGTAAAGCCTGTTAGTATCTGCGTGCACATAGAGACACACAATCTTAGCTAACGTCCTGTGTAATGGATAATTGGATATGGACATGGAAGCTCCGAAAACTGCCAAACGTTTTTACTCCCTGGACCAGCAGTGAGCCGTAAAAACAACACGCCCACTGGGATAAAAAAAAGTCTACAAACATCTCGGCTTCCGGCTATTACTGTCATGAAGGAAGCAATCCGTTGGCAATTCAGTGAACACAAAACACGTAAGCGATCCCATTAGGGTGCGGGTGACTCTGAATATAAGTATAAATAATTGATAATGTGTAAAAATTTGTTATGATGATGGAGGAGGAGGGAAAGGAGGAGGAAGCCGCCACTTATTATATACTATCACGTATACTGCAGTACGCTTGGCGGTTGGTGCGGACGGCTCACTTTCACAAAGGAATTAATCTCTCTCTCTCTCTCTCTCTCTCTCTCTCTCTCTCTCTCTCTCTCTCTCTCTCTCTCTCTCTCTCTCTCTCTCTCTCTCTCTCTCTCATCATCATCATCATCATCATCTCCGTCACCTCATGAAACAATTATGGTTCCCGAGCACGTGCGAGGTTAAGACGAAAAATCATCCACTCTACACCTTAGAGAATGACCTCAATGCAGGATTGTCTAGCAAACAATGGATATCTGTGCACCAAGTTTCCCCGCAAAGGCCATGACTGAACATTATACAGTTATATCGTAAGTTTTCTCTGGGGAGCGGAAAGCTCTCATGCAAGATTAACCGCCTAGACGAATGCTGCATATGTGTGTGTGTGTGTGTGTGTGTGTGTTGCATGGTTTAGATATGCCATGGGAGCAACCTCTGGTTTTGCATATCCTTCATCTCTTACTTTAGATTAGATTGTGCAGCTTATCGCAAACCCTAAGGGCTAACTGCGCTGCTATTATTTTCCCCTTACTTTGTGATGTTCTGAGGATATGATAAGGAATTCACTGTCTTCTCATATGTCTCGGCGCCTGTCAACTATTTCGTCAGGCTGCAGTGGAAGTTATTGTGGTTTTCAAGGCTGCTTTGATTAAATATTCTGTATCATGATAATAAAAAAAATAAAAACTGAGAAACCGACCAAATATCCATGGTCTTTGAAAAATATTCCTTAAGAGAAATGGAAGCGTTTCAAAATACTGCCTAAAAAATACAAGGGGACTGCCAGCTCCTTCCTGTGCACACATTACCAGTCTGAGGCCACAGAGGGATTCGGACGCTCCCGCCACCCAGCCCACCAAGCCGGTCGTGAAGAAGACGATGCCCAAGCCGATCACGCTGTAGGTGAAGATCTGCAGGGGAAACAAAACGCGTTGAAAATACTGAGGTTATATCAGAATGGCATGAATGTTACATATTTTTTGTTATGAGTGTCAGGTTGAATACCATTACCTTAAGTGATCTGTATGCGGGGTAATTAACAGTAAGTAATGATACAAAATAAAACACGAACATTTTATATCTCCATCACATTGTTAACGGTGCGTGTGTGTGCGTTGCGTGCGTGACGTGATGGTGTGTGTGTGTGTGTGTGTGTGTGTGTGTGTGTGTGTGTGTGTGTGTGTGTGTGTGTGTGTGTACAGTGTTACGGCCATTTGTTTAATTGAATGATTAGATGTGCCTGTTTTATCCATCTATCTGCCTGTCTCTTTGCTTCTATATGTCTGTCTGTCGGTCTGTGTCTCTGTCTAGATGCTTCTGTGTTGTGTCTAACTCTCTCTTTCAATTACGAACCCATGCATCTGTTTTTTATTACGGCTCGTCATTCAAGAACTTTCTCCCCCGCCAAACTCAACTTCTTATTAACTTCCAGCCGGAATGAATCTTCGAATGTGACAAAAATGTTGCAAAATTTTGTGGTTATTCGAATGGCAACCTTTATCACAAGAAATAGAAAAAAAAAAACTATATGGAGAGAGAGAGAGAGAGAGAGAGAGAGAGAGAGAGAGAGAGAGAGAGAGAGAGAGAGAGAGAGAGAGAGAGAGAGAGACCACGTCGAATGTTGGCGTGTTCGGCTTTAATATCAGTTACGGATTGAATTTACGTAATAACTGATGACACGATTAGAAAGCGAGCCATGAGACGTAATAACTCTCGCTTCACTTCCATTATTGGCGCCTGCTACGCCCGCTTCCTGATGCTGCACTTTGAAATTACACACACACACACACACACACACACACACACATACACACACACACACACACACACACACACACACACACACACACATACACACACACACACACACACACACAAACAGTACAGCCAACGATCACGAGTCCAGCACGTGATCCTATAAAATTGTGTGTGTGTGTGGAGAGAGAGAGAGAGAGAGAGAGAGAGAGAGAGAGAGAGAGAGAGAGAGAGAGAGAGAGAGAGAGAGAGAGAGAGAGAGAGAGAGAGAGAGAGAGAGAGAACACTTACTCTCCACATTTTCAGTTAACAATATCCACTGTATATTATTTACAAGCGTCGCAGTAGTTTTAGCTCTCTATAATCAGTACTGCCTGACTAGACTTTCTATCTCCGTATGGGAAGCAAAAACATTAACGGTAGCAAATTTTTCACTTTTCCCTTGGTGAGCGCCAATGGTAAGGTTTAGTTTATCGACCGCAGAGGGTAACTGGCAGGTGTCTCGGTTCATGACGAGGAAAGAAACCAGGAAGCCAGATTCACATCGATTTTTATGGTACCTGTGGCGTTTCTCTTAACCGAAGCTGACACGAGAGAGAGAGAGAGAGAGAGAGAGAGAGAGAGAGAGAGAGAGAGAGAGAGAGAGAGAGAGAGAGAGAGAGAGAGAGAGAGAGAGAGAATAAAGGTGAGTATTCTACACAGAACGCCTGCAATTGTGATAAGGAACAAAGACAGTGAGCGTAAACTGCATAAGACATTGTGAGAAAGGTAAGAAAAATATATATAAACTAAACTAAAAAAAAAAAAAAAAAAAAAGACGTAATTTGGAAATACTAAAAAGAAAAAAGCGAGAGAGAGAGAGAGAGAGAGAGAGAGAGAGAGAGAGAGAGAGAGAGAGAGAGAGAGAGAGAGAGAGAGAATAAGAACAAAATATGATATATGATATTAAGGGCAGTTATAGGAGCTACTTGTAAATTACAACTATACAGCGTTACACAAAACCTTATGGAAAAGAAAATAACTGTGGGAATAAAAATAAAGATTAACGAAACAATAAACGAAGTAAAGAGTACACTAGGAAAGCAAATTTGGAGAAATCACATGTGGGTGAGTGAAGAGAGAAACAAGGATGTTTACCAGCAATTAAATTGCAAAGAAATTTGCAGCAGCAGTAGAAGCAGCAGCAGCAGTACTACTACTACCAGTAGTAGTAGTGGTAGTAGCATACTTACCAGGGTACCGGAGAGGAAGCGGGATACGGTGATGGAGGTGGCGAGAACCCAGGCCATGTACCCCAGCAGGCAGCACCCCACCACCTGGAATACCACACAGCTTAGAACACACACACACACATACACACACACACACACACACACAGTGACATGACTTTACAACTTTGCTTTCCTCATACACAGGCGATCATATACGTACTTCGTAGCTTTCTCTCTCTCTCTCTCTCTCTCTCTCTCTCTCTCTCTCTCTCTCTCTCTCTCTCTCTCTCTCTCTCTCTCTCTCTCTCTCTCTCTCGGTCCCACATTAGATTTTTCTTATTTTCTATTTTTAGTACCACTGCATCTTCTTACATGTTATTTCCTTTACGTTAGTGTCTGTCAATCATAATGTTTGACGATTTCATCCACACACAACGTTTTCTCCTCCTGTCTTCTTATTTACTCCTAATATACGCTGCGTGTGTGTGTGTGTGTGTTTCTGACTACAGGTTGGGATAAGGACGGCGCAATGATGTGCAGTACATGTTAAATTCTGATAGAGGCTAAAAGGGAATCGAGTCCTTACTGGTTGGGTGAACTTTGTGCTTAGCCACCTTGCAGCTTGGCAGGATCCAATTTTAAACGAAATAATGATATTATTACAAAGAGAAAAGCTATTTAAAATAGTTAGGTAGTAACAATGTTGCAGGTGATATTGTTTTATTGATGCCAGTGAACTGTACATGGTGTGTGTTTTGTGTGTGTGTGTGTGTGTGTGTGTGTGTGTGTGTGTGTGTGTGTGTGTGTGTGTGTGTGTGTGTGTGTGTGTGTGTGTGTGTGTGTGTGTGACGTGAGGGTGGTGCTGTCATGCAAGCTCCACTCACAGCCATCAACATCGCCTAAATACAAACATATAGTCATGCTGAGAATAGTTATGCATCTAATTACTGCACAATGTGCTACGTTACTGGACGCTGCAGGTTGACAAAAATTGGTAAAAGTGCGAGTAAGGACTGAAGGATGAAGTATTTCCTTCGCACCACTCCTGTAGCAATCTCGCGAGGTGCAGCATTGTTTTTCCAAGTCAAAGCAGTCTTCAGTTTTGTGTTCGCCGCAGTATGTGTTTGCGGCGGAAACCTTTGTTACATTATCGTGAAAGTCTCAGTTACAGTCAGTGTCTTAAGCTTGACGTGTGCGTGAAGCACCAACAGACCCGCGGGACACAGTGTATTACAAGATACTTTAACAGATATATGTGCATGTTAATGGGGATACTCATAAAACTACGTACAAATGGTAATCACAAGTTGTTTCACGTGATACAGTACACTTAGAAAGTCTTCCTTATTCCTAGGATTGATAGTTTAGGTCTGAAGGTTAATGGTAAATTACACCAGAAAGCTTAACGCATCGGAAAATCTACCGAGGCAACATCACAATGACAGTTTGCACGGGGTATGGAAGCGAAGCAGAAATGTAGCAATCAAATGCGCTAGAATCTTATAAAGACCAATGTGCCTTCAGACAGGAGAAGCTGGAAATATGTGCGAATAGTTTTTACAGTCCCTATCATCGTGTTCGTGGGTTATGGTCCACAACGGAAAACGTCATGATTTAATAATAAAACATCTTCTCGCCTGTGCTGACTCAGACACCTCGAGTTGTAATGTGACTGTCCATTTTATAGCATCATGCTGCGGCCCCTCAAACATTAATTTATCAAAATAAATGAAAATGATAAATGAAACTTTTTTTTTTTTATGTAGGAGGGACACTGGCCAAGAGCAACAAAAATCTAATAAAAAAAAAAAAAAACTCAGTGAGATGCCGGTCCCCGAATAGGGTCCGAAGCTGTTGTCAAAAATTGAAGGATAAGTGTCTTGAAACCTCCCTCTTGAAGGAGTTCAAGTCATAGGAAGGTGGAAATACAGAAACAGGCATGGAGTTCCAGAGTTTACCAGAGAAAGGAATGAATGATTGAGAATACTGGTTAACTTTTGCATTAGAAAAGTGGACAGAACAGGGGAATAGGGGTGAGAGAAAGAAGAAAGTCTTGTGCAGCGAGGCCGCGGAAGGAGAGGAGACATGCAGTTAGCAAGATCAGAAGAGCAGTTAGTATGAAAATAGCGGTAGAAGATAGCTAGAGATGCAACACTGCGTCGATGAGAAAAAAGCTGAAGACAGTCAGTTTGAGGAGAGAACTTGAAGAGACGAAAAGCTTTTGATTCCACCCTGTCTAAAAGAGCGGTATGAGTGGAATCACCCACCCTCCCCAATATGTGAAGCATACTGCATACAGGGGCGGATAAGGCCCATGTAAAGAGTTAGCACCTGGCGGGGTGAGAAAAACTGACGGAGATGCCTCAGAACCCCTAACTTCATAAAAGCTGTTTTAGCTAGAGATGATATATGAAGTTTCCAGTTTAGATTATAAGAAAAGGACAGACCGAGGATGTTCAGTGTAGAATAGGGGGGCAGTTGCGCGTCATTGAAGAAGAGAGGATAGTTAGCTGGAAGGTTGTGTCGAGTTGATAGATGGAGGAAATGAGTTTTTGAGACACTGAACAAAACCAAATTTGCTCTGCCCCAATCAGAAATTTTAGAGAGATCAGACGTCAGGCGTTCTGTGGCTTCCCTGCGTGAACCGTTTACTTCCTGAAGGGTTGGACATTTATAAAAAGACGTGGAAAAGTACAGGATGGTATCATCAACGTAGGCGTGGATAGGACAAGAAATTTGGTTTAGAAGATCATTGAAGAATAATAGGAAGAGAGTGGGTGACAGGACAGAACCCTGAGGAACACCATTGTTAATAGATTTTGGAGAAGAACAGTGACCGTCTAACACAGAAGCAATAGAACGGTCGGAAAGGAAACTTGAAATTAAGTTACAGAGAGAAGGATAGAAGCCAAAGGAGGGTAATTTGGAAATCAAAGCTTTGTGCCAGACTTTATCAAAAGCTTTTGATATGTCTAAGGGAACAGCAAAATTTCCACCAAAATTTCTAAAAGAGGATGACCAAGACTCAGTACGGAAAGCCAGAAGATCACCAGTAAAGCGGCCTTGACGGAACCAATACTGGTGATCAGATATAAGGTTGTGAAGTGATAGATGTTTAAGAATCTTCCTGTTGAGTATAGATCCAAAAACTTTAGATAGGCAGGAAATTAATGCAATAGAACGATAATTTGAGGGATCAGAACGGTCATCCCTTTTTAGGAACAAACTGAATGTAGGCAAACTTCCAGCAAGAAGGAAAGGTAGATGTTGACAGAGTTGAAAGAGTTGAAAGAGTTTGACTAGGCAAGCTGCAAGCACGGAGGCGTAGTTTCTGAGGACAACAGGAGGGACCCCATCAGGTCCATAAGCCTTCCGAGGGTTTAGGCCAGCGAGGGCGTGGAAAACATCATTGCGAAGAATTTTAATAGGTAGCATGAAGTAGTCAGAGGGTGGAGGAGAGAGAGGAATAAGCCCTGAATCGTTCTAGGTAGAATCACTCAAAGGTTTGAGTGAAGAGTTCAGCTTTAGAGATAGATGTGATAGCAGTGGTGCCATCTGAGTGAAATAAAATAGATGTGATAGCAGCCATCTGATTGAAATAAAATTTATAGAGTTGTAAACAAAAAAGTAAAACAATAAAAGAAAAACTAATAAAAATTTACCTCAAAGCATCATGTTGCGGCTCACTTAACATCAGTGGGTTAAAATAGATTAAGCTGATAAAATAAAACAAAATCAATAGACCATCTATTACATGCAATCGAAACCACGTGAATGTAGAATAACACTAACAAAATATAAATACACAAACAAATGAATATCTAAATGAATAAATCTTCCTCGCGCACTGTTGACCCACTAATATTAAGCAACCACTCTCCGTTTAACTAAATGCCGCCGCGTCCACTAAAGACTCACGTAGCGGCCGCGGGAACCCGTTAGTGAAAGCAAAGACACAGCGCGGAGCAGCAGACATCTTGAGGGAAAGTGTGAAAGGCAGAGATTTCCTAAGCATGTGAAAACGCTACAAGCACTACGATGCAAATCATGTCATTACACTTTGAGCAATGAAAAAAAAAAATAAGCAAAACAATACTCTCGCCAAACTTTCCATTCCTTGAAACAGCGACGGACGGAGTAAAAGTATGGCAGGAAAACAAAAGAAGCGAGTAAAACTTTCGCATACTGTCCCCACCTCGTGCGTCGCCCATAAGAGCTTCCCTCCGTACGGCATCAAGGAGAAAGCGGGGCGTCATCATCATAATCATAACACTTCACTTGAAGCTCTTTCCACGCCATTCTAAACGGTGAAACTTCATAAATAGTAAATTACAGCGTGTTTCCATGGGACTGTTGGGGTGTGAAGCGGAATAGATCGTCTCTATAAAAATACTACTTGCTTTATGATGCTGCAGTGAGGCTGAGAGAGAGAGAGAGAGAGAGAGAGAGAGAGAGAGAGAGAGAGAGAGAGAGAGAGAGAGAGAGAGAGAGAGAGAGAGAGAGAGCAGCTGTTACCCTTATTAAACACGGTCACTAACAATCACCGCGGTCACTATCATCACTACCACCACCACCACCACCACCACCTCATCACTATCATCACCACACCAACACCAGAGTAACAGCGGCCTCTCCACTTTGGACATTGAGGGTAAAGACGAGACAACTGACGGGCACCTCAACACCTCACCAAGACCAGATGTTGCCCTTCGGCGGTGCAATTGTGTGCAATACCACCTGATAAGCAACACACACAAAAAAAAAAAAAATAAAAGCGAAGACTTGGAATTGCACGTGTAAAGAATATCAGGTAAATTTTTTTTCTTTTTTTTAAATTAGTTACCATATGAGTCCACACCACCACTACTATTACTACTACTACCACTACTACTACTCTCTCACTTGGGCAACCTAGAACGGATTACGGTGTACTTTGCAGAAAACGTGGACACGGAAATTTTATGATTTATCACGAAACTAGGAAGATTCTACATTATACTAACCACTACAGTACTGGAAGAAATTACCTAAGCACCAGTAATCACATGTTACGGCTACGCTTCTTTGTCTCATTCATTCAACTTACGTCAAGAAAGAGAAATATGCTTAGTAAATAACACAGCCGAAGAGGAGAATAGGATAACGAGATGGTAATAGTAAGAGTGTAATGTGTGACAAAAATTAATAGTCGCCGCATTAGCATTAATCCACACACACCTGACAGTCGCAGGTAAAGATAAGTACAATAACAAGTCATCCAGCGTACGATGCTTCAGCTGCTTACAACACAGGTACTTGAGAGGAGAGCAAGCATGAAGGGGCTGGAGACAGTCATAATGAAGTAATAAAAAGAAAACAGTTTACTGAACATTCCTTCAAGTTGGTGGGAAATTACGGAGAAGGCTACTCCTCTCTCTCTCTCTCTCTCTCTCTCTCTCTCTCTCTCTCTGCTAAGTTTCTCCGACAGCTGCGTATGTCTGTGCTGGCGTCTCTAGAACAGTTACCAGCGCGGTACGTAAAAAATATCACCCTAATGTATACATGACGCGGGACCAGCACAGATGCGGCGCGGGGCTCCAGCTGGCGCCAAGACAACACCCGGGCGGCCGTGATGGTGGGGCTCGCCGACAAGGATGCAGAAAATAATACGTCAGGGATATGTACAAAGCAGCTGCGAAACTCACACGGCCAGATTTTGTTCACTTCTCAGATAAGCTCACGCCTGAGTCTTCTTTAATATATTTTTGAAGGCTTTTTTTTTTTTTTCCTGGTTTACTTTCTAGTCTTCGTCGTCTTGGTACATTATGAAGCCGCTGTTTATCGCTATATTCACGAGTGCCGCAGAGTATTGTCGTCTGCAATTTATACTGCATGTTCTTCCTGTTCTCTCTCTCTCTCTCTCTCTCTCTCTCTCTCTCTCTCTCTCTCTCTCTCTCTCTCTCTCTCTCTCTCTCTCTCTCTCTCTCTCTTAGTTGTTAACTTGTTTGTATGTGTATTTACCAATCTGTCTTTGTCAGAAAGTTTGTCCATCTATCTGGTTCAACACCTCACATATTTACAAGAACTGCAGGATCTCTAAAGTTTAGCATACAGTTTACAGGAATGAATTATTACCAGAGACAAAAAAAAAAAAAAACTAAAGTGAAGTTTTTACTCTAATGACTTCAACCTACTTGCTTTTATTTGCAAACATTAATACCGCTGATATTTAGCCTTATATTATGCTCATATCTATTTATATGTCTTATATTAAAGGATCAGATTTCATAGCGAAGAAACTAGATAATTCTGACAATGACTTGACTGAGTACATGACAACTACAAGGAAATGATATGATAAGCAGCAAGTCAGAGAGGATACACTTGGCCTTGATTGCAATGACACGAAACATGATTCTCTGTTCAGTATTCAGAAATGCTTTGCTCTCTCACCATGATTATTTTCAAAGGTAACAGATTATCAGCTGGCTTCTCAAGAGTGTTTCTTCCGTTAATAATGTAGAAATCTTATTAATCTGTCACTCGAATCCATAAAACACTCTTGAAAACCCGTGCAGCTTTAACCAGAACTCTATGAATGTAGTGGATATGCGGCGCAGAAGTTTCAGAATTTGGTCCTCCCTCTCACATTTCTTCCAAGCCAGGCCACATATGCAAAATTCTATAGGAACTATGACCGCGTGCTTCATGTTGAGGCCTCTATCATATTAACTGTGTGTGTGTGTGTGTGTGTGTGTGTGTGTGTGTGTGTGTGTGTGTGTGTGTGTGTGTGTGTACAGGGTTGAGTCAAGAAGGCAATGTCCCGTTTCCTTAATACCATATTTTTCTTACGCAAATACCATCACTTCTGCTAATGCATTCCGCAGATCATTTGTTGAACTCGGAAAACTGTATTTCTGCACATCCTTATTTGTGTGTGTGTGTGTGTGTGTGTGTGTGTGTGTGTGTGTGTGTGTGTGTGTGTGTGTGTGTGTGTGTGTGTGTGTGTGTGGAGTGGGTGTTCATTAGTCCTGTTCCAGATAATGTCCACATCCGCCTTCAATGTTTGCAGTCTTGCGGTGCCAGCGAGCAAGGGGAGCGCACCACCAAACACCTCATGACCATCACCATCACCACCACCCATACCACCACCACCCTCACCATCGCATGGCCAATCCGTGACGACTTTCTATGCGGTACCCCCTGTCCCATCCTTCCCTGGGGCTCGTGTCGTCAGCTTTCTCCTTTCAGACAATGCCGTCCATCCCCTTAGCTTCCCATCCCCTGGCGGAACGAAGCGGCAAAGCGAAAGTCTCGTGTCCTCCTAAGGCGTACACGTTCACGTTCTCCCAACACCACCTTGCAGACCCCATGTTTGCGTAGCGTGTTTGGCTACCTGTGCGTGTTCGTTTCTCTCACTCGTCAAGTTGTCTCTCTCTTGTTTGAGTGTGTGGAGGTCTTTGTTTGGCTTTGTTTATACGCACATACACCAAATGCTGGGTTTTATAAATAACTTTAATGACTTTATTCTACTTCTGTCTCTCCTCCTTTCTGGCACGTACACCTTGAAAAGAACCATCGTCTCATTCAACATCCTACAGACTTTCAGTACTACGGCATCAGTTTCATGATATTCTAGATATTTTTAGAAGCTTTCATCACAATCAAAGCATTACAAACCACAAGGAATCACTGTTCTGCTACAAGTTTAATTTTGCTCAATTTTTGACAACCAGTAGATGATGTCATGGAGTTTGGAAAGCATCTGTAGTACTGAATGGGTGAATGAGTTCAGTGTGAGGTCTTATGCCACGGAGCGCTGTGTGGGTGACGTAGCTCACACTAAGTTCCCTATACTGAAACGCTTTGCTCTCACCCAGACTATTTTCAAAGACGAGACACGATTAACAGGGTTCTCAAGTGTTTCTCCTGCTAAGAATGTAGAATTTTTGTTTTGTCGATAGAAACATAAGAACACCCTTAAAAACCCGTGTAACTTCAACTAGAATCCTTTGAATGTAGTGGAGATCCATAAATGTTTCAGAATATGGATCTAACATCTAAGGCCAAGACACAGGGAGCCCTGGCCTTGCTAACATCTGCATGGCGTGACCAAATGTCCGCTCGCGTACCTCACTTCATAAACAAAGCCATCTGCTTTTTTCCGCCTGCAATAAATCGCCGGCAAAATGAAGGATGACGGGTGAGAAATTTCACATAATTACATCATTACGGGATTTCCGAGTGACTGGGGAGAGCGTAGCCACCAATGTAATATTGGTAAAGGATCATGAGGGAAAAATAAACATGTTAGTGGCGATTAACTAAAGTTATTTCGTTACATAATTTGAAAATGCCTAATAAGAATATAGCAGCTGAGCCACAAATATTCTGGTGAACAACTTTCATAGCCTGGTAAGATGAAGGATATCGAGATCATACATGAAAAATATAATAATACTCAAATCAAGAATCAAGCAAAATATAATGTAATATTTTTTTTTCCCCGTCACCTTTACATCCTGAAAAATCTCCAAGAAAATCACACAAGACTCGTTTTGTTTAGGAGCACTTATACAACTAATCATTTCTTTAAACTCATTTCCACGATCAAAACCTAAAAGCAAGTAAGTAGTCATTTTTTATTACTATATTTATTTTCACTGATTTACTTATTCATTTTTACTTACTTATTTTTTTTTTATTTAGTTCTGTGCACCGGGTGACAATGGGCTTCCTTCATCCTTCCTTCGGTCTTCTAACATCTACGTAATGACACCAGCAAGCTGACGCCCTGGGCCGTGACGAGACTGAGCGGTGAAAGGGAGAGACAGTCCGTGAAAAGAGTTGTGAGAGAGAAGAAAGTGTCGCATTCTTCATCCTGAATTTTGTCAGTCTGTCAGCACGAGAACGTAAATTCGCCTGCCTGTTAAATCTGTCTCCTACATACTGTCTTCCTGGTTTAGGTAGGAGTAGGAAGAGGAAATAAGATAAGGTTGGAGAATGATGAGACAACAGAGGATCAGACTATTAAAGAACAAGAGTAGACAACAGAAATATTAAAACTGATAAAGAAGATAAGGGAGGGGAACGTTTCCTCTGCTGTGCTACTTACTTTCACTGGAAACTGAGAACGTACGATTGAGTTGCCCTGACATTCAACTGAACTCTTGCCTGTATACTATGAATTTTGGCGTTATAAGAGGCCCGAACATTACTAGTCGGTGTCAGTGGAGTTCGAAGTACCAGCTCCATCAAACTCGTAGGAACTATAGGCAAAGTCACCATCTGAGGAAGAAGTGGTATTGGTGGCGACATCAGATTCAAAGTCAGTGTCGGTAACGTCCTAGTCTGTGTCCGTGGTGGTCTTCACGTACCACATTCCGGCGTCATCTGATGTGGAGTCCGTATCTGTATCTGCTTCGTAATGGCGCGCGTGGCTGTACGTGGCATTGTTCAGTGAGGGGACGTCCCACAGGGCAGTCTGTCCGAGGCTTACTTCGGTCACGTTGGCGGAGCAGGTGACAAACACCACAACCAAACACACGCACGCCAGAATACACTGCAAAAGACTCATAGCTCTGGCGTCACGAAATATATATTGATGACGTATGAGTGCAGCGTTGTGCGATGGAACGAAATATACAGGAGAATTAGGCAGTCCTACCCCATTCAGATAACAGACAAAGCCCCTCAGAATTCCTCCATGTCACTCACTCCCTCTGGTCGTCTGAATTTGCCACAACTCTCCATACACACTGTTCATTATCTACAACCCAATCACCATTCAAAGTACATTACACCGAATAATTTCTACTTGATGAAGCGAAAGAAAACTAAAAAAAAAAACCGACAGCTGACCCTCACAGTATCTTTTTAGTAAAGATTAATTTATTCTGATACCGTATAGTTGACTTTTGTTAAGTTATCTTCCCATACAAGTCAGTAATTACACCCATTGTATTCCTCACAGTGCTTCGCTAACAAGGAAGAACATTCATCACCGCATCGTGTGTTATAATAGTGAAACCCTTCAACACATGGCGCTATGAGGGCTTGAATTAAATGCAATTAGTACATCTCATGGGGTAATTTAGGTGTCATCGCCAGTTCCGCCTAGCTAACTCTCACTTCGCACACGGCACGCAACCAACGAAGTTAATAGTGTTTTACTGCATGGATTTCAAACATCAATCCAACAACTGAAGAGTGTGCGACAGTAAGGAATACAAATAAATTAAACAAGTATTGGATATAAGTTGTTATGGCTATGCTTAAATAAGGCAAATAATCCAGATAATATTGGATACAGCTTATTACATTCATGCTTAAATGAGGCGAATAATGTAAAGCTTGACCAAAACACTGTTGGATACGCCACGAAGCTTCAAGTAGCTCACAAAGCACTGCAATTCGCTCACGTGCAGGTCCTCAGCAGCAGAGACCGTATCGTTGCAGTACACGGCGTGGTGAGCATATTGACTGAGATGCAGCGTCGCGAGGGAGGCGTGACGGAGGGTACCGCCACGTGCAGCTGAGCGGGGTCTTTTTTGTAAACTCAGCTGCAGAGGCCAAGGTAAGATATTCTCTCTCTCTCTCTCTCTCTCTCTCTCTCTCTCTCTCTCTCTCTCTCTCTCTCTCTCTCTCTCTCTCTCTCTTTTATCACATCATCAAGTAAGACGAAATGAAGAAAATAAGCACAAGTACTATTTTACGTATTTAGGAGAGAGAGAGAGAGAGAGAGAGAGAGAGAGAGAGAGAGAGAGAGAGAGAGAGAGAGAGAGAGAGAGAGAGAGAGAGAGAGAGAGGAATACCAAACCACATTCTCAGTAGTACAAATTCATGCGAGAAATCCTGCGCATAAAACAAAACCTCCTGGATACATTGTGGTCTCGGTCATAGGCAGAAATTACGGTCATTATCCGCTGTTCTTCGCATTACTGAGGCGCTACAGTCTGAATGACGGGGGAGTTGAGGTATGATGACGAGGAATTGGAGAAGGAAAATAGAGAGATGGCGCAGGAAAGACTTGAAGATCATAGGGAAAAAAAAAAAAGCCTAAAGGAAAAAACGGAGGGAGGAGGAGGAGGAGGAGGAGGAGGAGGAGGAGGAGGAGGAGGAAAAGAACAAGAACTAAAATCAAGAAGAACAAAAGCAAGAGAACTTAAGGTTGTGATGACAGTTGGTGAAGTAGCAATAGTAGTAGTAGTAGTAGTAGTATTTTTGATGTTGTTGTTGTGATGAAAATAGTAACAATAATAGCAGCAGCAGTAGTAGTAATTGTGGAGGTGGTGATGGTAACAGTACAAATATTACAACAAATTATTAATAAGAGGCAACAAAGCAGCAACAACAACAGGTATATACCCCAAAATCGATAAAACTGTAGTTCCAATATGGCCAGGAGCAGTAGCAGGATAAGGATGGGAGGGACGAGTTCATTAGTTTTTAGGTTAGGTTTACCGGATCTTCCAGTACTTAGGGCACGACCTTAGGCACGAGCGGTACGTGTCCAGTTATACGAGCGTCTCTCTCTCTCTCTCTCTCTCTCTCTCTCTCTCTCTCTCTCTCTCTCTCTCTCTCTCTCTCTCTCTCTCTCTCTCTCTCTCTCTCTCTATCTATCTATCTATCTATCTCTCTGTACCTATTCATGTCTAAAAAAAATAATCATAATTTTTTTTTTAACAAGCACATTTATCTTCCTCATTTCGCGCCACTTGTGATGACTGCCGTGTGTGTGTGTGTGTGTGTATCAAATGCATGGCGCGGCGTGTTGTTAATGGTACCTACAGTTCACAACCACATATGAAGGCGCACTTCCACCACAACAGGAAATGCGGCTGCGGCTGTCTTCTACTACTACTACTACTACTACTACCACTACTACTACTACCGGTTGTTGTCGTGGTGTTATTAAAGTATTATTATTATTAGTAGTAGTAGTAGTAGTAATAGTAGTAGTAGTAGTAGTAGATAATGAAGATAATGATGAAAGAGGAAGAGGCCACATTCCGAGGACCAACACCTTTCCTGGCATATTATCCAACACACACACATACACACAAAGAACCCCAACACAGGCACAAACTACGGACACACTCATTAACATGTCGACCCTCCCCTCCTTCCACCTTAGTTACCCTTCCTTCCCTTCCGGCAAGCCCACAGTAAGTTGCCAACTACTCGCTCTTGACTGAGGCTCACATTCCGCGTCTTGCACCTGTGGTCGTTCCGCTGCTGACCACAACAGCCCCGGTAACACAGTAACGTCGGCAGCGCCTCCTCCTCCCTCACTTTCAGATCTTCGCGCTACTTGACACCAATCAGATACACCGAATTCTTCTCACTCGATCGATGACTTTACGTTGTTGTTATGTTATTGTCAATCACTCGTTTCGTGGTTATTATCACTGGTTTGTTTCTCAATGTTACGTTGCGCTAGACTTCGACGCGTGCTAATTCTCTTACTTTGTTGCTAGACTTCGACGCGTGCTTATTCTCTTACTTTGTTATTATCATTATTCCTTATTGTCACAGACGCAATGATCAATCATTCGTTTCGTGGCTATTATCACTGATTTGTTTTATGAAGTTAAGTTTCGCCCACTTCCACACATACGTACTAATTCCCTTAGCTATCATCTCCCTCCTCATAGCGAGGGAAGATCTACATTAATTAATTGAATAGGTAAACTCTTACTGCTAGCATGGATGAATTAACTGGCGGATTGTGGGAGATTTCTAAAAACATAGTTTGTTCAAGTCACCGAACTAACCTGCCTAAGCATAACTGTACATTTACATAATTAGTCAGCAACAACACATGAGTGGGTGAGTACGACCTAGTGTGGGAGAGAACACCACCCCTATGGACAGACTGACTGACTGACCGAGTGATTGATTGATTTGTAGACAGAAACGATGCAATCATCTATTGCTTCACCCTAATAGAGAAGACTGAACGAAGAAATGAAGAAAACTTAAACAAGGAATGGCACAAGGGAAAAGAGATAGAGGGAGACAATGAGTGAAATACCTTGACAGCTTGACACGAAAAACAGGAGACAACAGGAGGACACGTAATTAATTGAGAAGCAGAATATCGGTAGAGACGTCAAAGACACGCCACATCAGTAGGGCAAGAACGAACCATCCTACATACTTTCTCGTGTGCTGGATAGGTGTGTCTGGAGGAGATGAAAAAGCTACGGTTTCTATAACGTTTCGCCGCCCTATCCCCGCCCTATCCCGATTGTTTTTAACAGACTAGTGAAAGCTTTTAAGGTTTTCAAGGGTGTTTTAATCATTTCAACGATACTTTAAGAAGAGTTTTGCATGATTAAAGTGATAAAATGTCGTGAGAATCAGACTATTTATTTGTGGCCTCTGACAGAAATTTTAACGAGAGAAAACAAAGCATTAGTAGCAATAGTAACATTAGTAATAAATAAGAATAGCAGGATTATCCATCAGTAAGCCACAAGACCACAGACAAAAACTAAGATCAACAACCTATAGAAAAGAAAAATAGATAAGCGAAATACAGTGGAAGTTGTTGCAAAAGTTGATCCCACGACCATTACTGAGAATGATATTCTGGGAATCAGGCTCCGTATTCTGAAATGTCTTCCTCTCTCATTAGGACTATTTGCAGGAGCCACATAGGTAAAATTAGTCAGGTTCCCAAGGATGTTAAGACAGAACCTGTGTACCGCATTCTTAAACACTCTCTCATTATGACTATTCATGAAGACCACGAAGAGAAGTAGCTGGGTTCTCATGGATTTTAATTTATTCATTTACTGACCATTAATTGTGTAGAATCCTTGTTAAACTATCACTTGAATAATGAACAGACCTTTGGAAACCACAAATGACTCCCACCATAACCTGTTAAAAGTAGTTTACGAATAACGAACACTTGTTAAACTGTCAGTAGCCTCATAACACCCTTGGAAACGCCCGTAACTTCCACGACTGCCTATTTATTAATGATGGTCAAGACACCCTGACGTTTCAAAATGCACCCCCCCTCCCTCCTTTGTCCACCAACACCAAACCCGCATACACGTTCAGACCCTCTTCTAAAGGTCAGTACGGACGAATTGTTCAACATTATCTCGTCCATTTAAAGTTCGTGAAACCCCGATCCACCTGCTTGCGGGGTCATTGTGCTGTCATCTAGTGGACTCTTGCTACTATGTTATATGACAATAGCAACTATGACTGCTCATATTAATATTATATGTTTAATGTTCAAACGTGCAGACAAGGAAGGTGAAGTTTAAGGTCGACTTGACACATGCACACACATATATATACACACATACGTCTGGCAGGTGCGACGCGAGAACTGGGTTGCAGGGGGTGACGAGCAGGCGTGTTTGACTGGATCCTACTCTGTATACATGATGATGACGCATTTGTTCATTACCGACCACTCGATGCACACGTCAAGTCAACACGAGTTTAAAATCTTGCTCCATATATCGCTGCGCGGCTCACGTTCTTCCAGTGACCCTTCTCTGTGTGTGTGTGTGTGTGTGTTGCTCGTTAATTAAGTCGTTTTTTTTATCTGCTTCTTTAACTAGTGTGGTCCAGACATGCTTCGAAACGGTCATGAAACACCTCAATTGCTTCTAACGATGTAGACTCGCGTGCCTTCCTACAATAATGCCTGACAGTAACGACAGCGGTGGTGATGGTGGTGATGGTAATGGTAGAAGGTGATGATGGGATGACGTGCTCGCGGTGGTGATGGTAAGGGTGAGGTGGTGGTGATGGTGGAGATAATGGTGGAAGAGGTAATGGTGGTGGTGATTGGGCTGGTAGGGGCGGAGAGTTCATGGTAGTGGTGGTGGTGATTTTTTTTTTTTCTATACGAGTAAGGTGATGGAATTATCATTTTTTATGTAAATAAAGGACGTTCATCTGACAGTTGAATAATGCATACGTGCCTTTTTTCCCCTCTTTTTTTTTATTTAATGTTATCTGACCAATAATCCTATATATATATATATATATATATATATATATATATATATATATATATATATATATATATATATATATATATATATAAAGGAAAGTTATCAGTCAATTCAGCATGCGTGTTTTTCATACAAGAAAACTGTAACATTTCAATTCTGCATACGTCCCTTTTATATATATATATATATATATATATATATATATATATATATATATATATATATATATATATATATATATATATATATATGCCTTCTTCCAATAAAAAATACATTACTTTCCTCCACACACACACACACACACACACAATGATCATCCTATATGAATACAGAAGGAAAAGAAAAATCAATGAAAATAATGGCAAATTAATATACCACAATAATGTTACCTATATTCACGAGGGCACGGTAAAACTAAAGAGATGAGAAAAATTTCTCAAGTTTTACTGACTGTGAATAGATGAGTTGAATATACGTATTACATTAATATGTCGTATTCTGAAAAACTTTTTTTTAAGGAAACTGAACAAAATTATTAAATGATGGATCACAATAAGCACGCACACACACACACACACACACACACACTTAAGTAAGCACTGCATCTACTCACGAACTGGAAGACGGAGATCGCGGTGAGGACATGCCGCATCCACCCTATCACTTTATTGTCCCTGCCGAACAAGCTGGGGCACCTGACGTCCATGGCTGTCTAAGGGTTGTCCGAAGTGCGGCGGGCGGGGCTGTGATGTTACAGCGATGCGGGTCACCACTTGCGGAGTACCTCGAGGTGACGGGGGGCGCCTGACAAACTAATGCATATGGCTTTCACAGTGACACTCGTTCACTGCTTTTTCCTCGTGTTTCCACCACCGCAGCTCGTGAGGGAGGCGGTGAAGCAGGTGGTTCCCGCGTGCCGTTAGTGTCCTGCGGTGGGAAGCTAGTGTTGGTCACGTGTCCTGGCGTCTCCTGCAGCAGTGTGCATTATAAGGCACATGAAGAACTATCGTACAGAGATACGGATAACTGATTCCTGGTGCTGCCTCGTAATGACAGGAAACAGCGTGGTCACTGAAGGATCCCGCACACGAACAACTAACCTTTCCTCCCCAACGTCCAGGCGACTACTGACTCCACAGCAGGTTCCCCGCTGGCTGGCGCTCTCAGCGTTGGTTGGTGACTGCACACTTTCTACCGTGGCAGTGCACTACCAGCTTTCACTGCGACTAGGGAAGCTGTGTATGGAAACAAACACCTGTTACTTACATCATATGGTTCGCTTTTCACCTCACAAACGTATGCCGCAGCTGCTACTTTCTACTTTGCATAAAACAACACCATCTTACCTTCAATTGTCCAACTGTGTTAAGGCAATTAAGACCCCAACCAGCGGTAGCAGTTTACTCGTAGGCCTAACGCAAGACTCACCTGCTCAGTCTCTAAGATTATCCTCTTGTAAAAGCTAATGTGTAAATTTACATATGAAAGTCCACCAATGTTTTCTTGGAAAGTTTTCCCAAGATTACTTACATTACCATAATTACTATGACCGATCATTTTGCCAGCATGTTTTTTCTCTGTGATTATGCTAGGAACACGTGCACTTAACCCTTGGCACTTCTCGTAGCGGAGTGAATTTGTGGAAGAAACTAATCAAATGGAATTTGCAGCACCGGCAATAAAAGTGTTAGAGGATAAATGCAGTTATTTTTAAAAGGAGAAAGAAAGCACACAGAAGCCAGGAATCTTTATGCAGTTGAACAGAGTCCACCCACCCTCCACCGCTGCAGAAGAGGCTGCTGTAGAAAAAAAAAAAAGCAGCAAAACACTAAAGCCATAATGACCATCCCGTGTGTCTCAGAATCATTCGAGAATAATCTGTTCCAAAGAGTTTGGAACATCGCAGTGGGAGACGGCCAAACTCCCTACCGTTATTAGATGAAACCCCAACTCAAGACTGTCATTTGTCGTCAGCTTCCCGGTGACCTACTGAAGTTTGAGGGAGTTGAAGTACATATAGATTAGCTGACCTTTCTTCTGCTAATACGTTCAGGTTGCAAGCTTCGAAGACGGCGAGTGAAACGCCGGAGTAGTTTACCTCTCTCTGTGCTCGATTCTAATGAACACCGAGAGTAATTCATCGGCATCGTGTTAGTCATTCGTGCAGGTGCCTGTTCCAATTGCTCTTTAGGCTCGCCGAAGCAAAGTCTAAGAGTCCAATAGTCATTAGTGATTTAGTCTTAACAAGCTGTTACTACTTGCTAGCTTGTGGTCAAGAGTTTTGGTAATTCACGCTCTGGAACTCCCTACTTGCTTCTGTATTTTCTCCTTCCTATGATTAACTATCGTCATAAAGACACATGAAGAAAAACTGGGATAGAAATATATTTACATCATCTATATTAATTTTATTTGTGATTATTTTCTATCAGTATTATTACATAAGTTATGTATTCAATAAGATAAGATCCTAAAGAAGTTATGAATCTTATTTGTCCATGCCTCAAACCACCCAGGATGTAGCAAGTAAAAGACAGAATCACAAACCTACACAGATGCAGTATGGTCACTAGTGTTACCAATACTTGAGTGGTGTGACCTGCATTCCCTTTGATGCCTAACACGTCAGTCTATCACAACAACCTTCAGGCCGTGGCTGCCTCCTTATCGCTTCTTGCTTCACACAACAGGCAGCAGTTTTAACAGTATTACCACAATGTTCTGACGCATACAGGAGCAAAATATGAGTGGAACATTCCACCATCTTGTATTGATGATAGGAGAGGAAATAACTGTTCAATGGAAAAATGAAGTAAACTAAACTGAAAATGCACAATAGCCCTTCTATTACACTGCCAATGCACACAGTTCTGAAGATGTGGCTGTTCACTAGCTAAGTTGTAGTATACATATGCTCATCTAATATATATTTAAGTTTCTAGCCCTTAAACTATGAATCACAGATCAATCAAACTGGTTACAGATAAGACAAAGCATTCCAGCATTTCTGAGCTGCCCCAGAGTGGTGACACCAAGGCCCAGTGTGGCTCTGTGGCCATCTTGCCTCCACCCTCACAACACAAAGCAACTCAAGCCTTGAAACACTAAAGAATGTTACAATCAACATCCAGATGACCTTGGTAGATTAGCTGTATGATAACAACAATTAATAATAATAATAATAATAATAATAATAATAATAATAATAATAATAATAATAATAATAATAATCTTATACATATCTGGCCTCCTCTCAAGCTAGTGAGGTGGCACACAAAACAACAAGAGGATGCATAAATATAATCAAACTTTTATAAATTACTAGATTTTTTTTGCACATTTTATCAAATTACAGTTTTATGCAATTAAGAATTTATCACAATCCAACAAAATACTTTACTGGATACATCTTCCTTTCACACACATTCACCCCTTGATGCATTTTGAAACTTCATCTTTTTTTAAACACTTTTATGTAATTTCTGGCATTCTAAATAAAATAATGTTTTTTTTTTAATATAATCTTTGTTCATCATTATAGTGACATGGAATCATGAGGTTGCCAAGGTAAGAGGTACCATATAAAAAATGCAAGCTAAAAGTAGGTGAGGAAGCATCTCCTTTTTTGTGAGGTAAAGGAAATGATATCTTGACTCACTGAATAGTTACCACATCTCCTTATGCTAGCACACACACACACACACACACACACACACACACACACACACACACACACACACACACACACCAAAGCACATTCATAAAAGTCTGGACATCACTGGCACATCACCATTATATATCTAATCATGTAGTAGCCAATAAAAAATTATAATTTCCGATTGCTATCTAATACCAATTAATATTTTGTCACTGATCAAATAGGAACAATAGTTTTCAATAAACCCTTACTTATAAACAGCAGAGTTATATCATATCTATATTATGTTTTAATAATTGGTTTGTGATAAACTACAAAAAAAAAAAAAAAAAAAAAATCAACTCAACAGCTCCTCCAAATATATCTTCAGTCAGCCAGTGTCTTACAAATGCCAAAACAAAAATCATCACTGTACCACACAAAACTGAATTCTGAGAATGCAACACTAAACAAACAAACAAACAACATTCACCAAGAAGCAAATCAGCACATTGAGTACAAAATAGAAGTCAAGATTATTCAAATCATATCAGTCAACCATTAGTATACTTTTGTGTAATTGTGTAATATATATATATATATATATATATATATATATATATATATATATATATATATATATATATATATATATATATATATATATATATATAAAAGGAAGGCAATGTAAGATAATTTCAGCACAAGTTTTAAGGCCCTTAGTCAAGTTAATAGAAATCAAGAAAGCACCACACATCAAGGATCATATGGTGCACAGTCAAAGGAAAAATGGTAATGAAGACAGACAATGAAAAACAATGTCACAGGGAGACAACTTAAACAGAAATTTAATTAAATGAATAATCTCATCCCTCATGTTATAATAACCCCAACAGCAGCCCATAACCATCTCCTCAGGGGCTCTAGTGTGACTGGTCCCATAACTCAACTCCACTATAATATTTGGTCTCCCCTGAACACTACCGGTTGCAGACATAACATTTATCATCACACAAGGAAGCTTCTACTCATGAAGACCTATACACAGTTCCAAATCAACTTCAATTGTTTAGTTAATTTGCAATAACAGTACAAGTTCCATAGTTACAATAATGGCAGAAAAGAAAGTAAAAGTACTGAAGATGGTGAATATTAAGCTGCTAATATTACACAGTTCCACTTCTCAACATTCATTTAGAATACATTTCTTCCAATTCTTATACAGTACAATAGTAAATCTATTTTGTACTGAGCATTTAAATGTGGCCCCTTCAGGAGTTCGGCTTTCCACTGTCGTACCAAATCTACCTGCACCATGCCTAAGATGATCTTAGAATACTGTTACCTTCAATTAATGATTCTTTATTGGCCTTTTCTTCTAATATAAATTTTTTTCCATCATAAGTTCTTTCTCATGACTGCAAAGCACACGAGGATGTGTGGCAGATGCAGGAGGGGAAGTTTTCATTTGCAGATGATGACCAGAAGTGACACTGGTTGACTGCCTCCACCTAAGCTGTGATGTGCAGCCATGGCTGGTCACTGTATGACCTTACCATTGTCAGAAAACACCAGTGTCAAGTGTTGCAGTATATACACTAAAATCATTGCTATTGTCCTCAAAGAAACAAAATATTGATCTTTATTAAAGACAGCCATGTATTCAGTGAACTTGAAGCAGTAGATAATTATCAGACAGAAAGATGACTACTGAGACTAATGTGGCAGAGCAATGGGCAAGAGAATACCCACAGCAGCCACACCTAAACACTCAGTACAAAATAATTTTATTATGTATATATACTTATTGATTTGATTTCCTACTCATTCAGACAGAGAACTTTGGTCACATTTACTGCAGATATGGATACAGCTTGACTAATCATATGCATTTACATCTATTAATACTAAGATATTACTTCAGGAATTGATGCTAATGTGATTCATATAACAGCAGATGAATACATGTCTTGCAAAAACTTCCAATCTGTTTTACTTTATGAATGCCAAGATGCAGGACTAACAGAGGGAGCTGAATTATCTAAGATTGTGTATGAACCATAACATGGACTTTGTGAGAGTAATCCTTAAGTTGATGTGTTCTAGGAAACATATCTTATATTTTATTTTTGCTTAATCGTACATAATGCTTTGGAGAATAATTTGTTTTCTATACATAAAACACAAATGGTATTCATTATTAATAATTCTCAGAGAACTCTGAAATCAAAGTATTTCCTCTTAGGTTTCAAGATGATCATCATCTAAATCGACACAGTGCAATAATAAACATTAAGTGCCACAATTTTCTAGCTATGAGTGCACAACAATACAACCTACAGAGTAACCACATAAAACAGCTGCATAGACAAGATCAAAGTAACTATTGGCTACAGTAAAAAAAAAAAAAAAAAAAAAAAAAAAAAAAAATCAAATCAGTCAGATAGAATATACCTTTTAATCTTGATACAAGACAACCAATGCAGTACCTGCACTGTTCATCTTCAGCACACAAACCTGAGCCTTTTAATTCCTGCTGGTGGTAGAGGCATCTGAACATTACATGTATTACTGGCAAAGTCTGGCTCAGATATAAACTAAACTCACTAAAAAGCATTAATTTCAAAAATAACAATTCAGTATAAAAGCATGACACTGTATAGAGACACAATGTCTTATCTTATTCCTAGAGCCATACAGAAATAAATTAAAATTGCACATTTACTAAAGCTAAAACCACTCATTCATTAAAGTATTTCTTATCTCCAATTGGCCGGATGTTGACAAATCTGGTAGGCAACAAAACACTGAAAGTTTACAAGAATTCAATATTTTTCAAGCAACCTTAACCAGTTCTGGATGAGGTTACTTGTGGCTTTGTACAAAATAAAAAAAATGAGGAATGGTCCTTATCACATCACCACCTGAACACCCTTCCATTTCTGCTTGCTGAAGCCTTTGGTATTGTTGGCTTGTCACCTAAAACATTTACCTTTCCTTTCTTTGATTTACTATTTAAAAATTAATATATATTAACAATGATTATGCAGTTAAATGTTTATAACAAATTAAGACAAAAATTCCAGTGGAAATCACTAAATAATAGGAAGATGCTACATCCTCAATGTTATCTAGAAATAAAAAAATAAGTTAAATTAAATTTTTTAAATTAGAAAAAAAGAAAAGAAATGCAGATGACCAAGACCAACATGAGACAATGCTATTGCACAGGACCTGAAGGAAGTAGCTGGAGAGAAAAAAAAAAAAAATGGAGTAAGTTTGTCAACAATGATCCTCACAACCAGTGTGGAAAATAATAAAACAAACCACCTATCCAGCCAGGGACAGATAAACTGGCAGCCACCTGTGAAACAAGAGACTCATCACTGTATAGTGAATGGCCACCATTTGAAAATATGAAACAAATGGAATCAAAACAATTTCCTTACAAAGGAAATTAATGAATGGGCTTTCAGTCCACAGTCCTTGACTCAATGAAAGCATGCACCAAATTGGAGGCTTGACTTCCCTCCCACTATACTGCTGATACAGAGTAGGATGAACATGAACACACATCAGTGGAAGAAGCCACAATGGGCAATATATGTATCACTTTGTTAAGATATCACCATAATCAATGATTGCACTTGCATTTGATTTAGCGTATGATTTCTTGCATGATTGCCTGGCATTGTCATAACCTGATTTTTCACTGAAATAGCATCTTGTGGTCCTAACATTCCTTACTGCTTACTCTCCTAATGTATTCAATTATCTTTGTGTAGCTCAGTCATACTTGAATTACTTGGAATTCAACAACTCTCATGAATGCATAAAATGCTTTGCTTGTTTATACTACACCACTGCGGGTTTAAAATTTAAAATTTGTCTATTTTGAAATAAAAAATCATGAAAATATAAGTAATAAATGTTCAAACTTTAAATTTTTCACTCAAAAGATTACATTATTCCCAGCAAATAGTATTTTCTGACCAGTCACTTCTAGGAATCTAAGAAATATTTTCCCATCAGCCTTGCCTACTTTATCTGAACAATTTTTGCAAAAACATGTAAACTACTAACTATAAAAAAAACAGTCAGTGGTATTTAGTGTACACCTTGTACTGTTAATAACATAACTATGTACTAAATGAAAAATAACAAATATCTAATATTAACTTAAAAAGATCTATTAAGGTACTAGTATCCGAGAACATAATGTTAAAGCTTCAAGAGAATCATAAACCATTAACATCACCAAGTTTTCTACACACGGAGGAAATCCTTCATGCAAGTTAGAAGAGATTCTGCTGTTCTACAAGTCTCTTGTTAGGGTGTTAGATCCCATAGGAATTAGTGTATGAGATTCTTTGCAAGAATATTACGTTTGGGTAAAAAAAGGGAGTAAAATGGGAGTTCTGTAGCCTGGGGACATATCATCACATATTGCAGTTCAATAATATAAACTAATGCATTGTAATACAACCTGTATTTAAATTTTCTAAAGTAACAAAAATTAAGTACCATTCATCTCTTTTTATGCCATAAATCAAAAGGCAACATAGCAGTTTTTATATAAATTTCCTTAGCAGCTGCCAGGCACAGACATGACTCACCACTCCCACAAGCTCCAAGAAGGCCAGCAGCACACACCAGTAAAAAGGATGGCTGCTCCACTCACACTCAGTCATCGAGCTCCTCCATGCGGCAGCGCACGGCCATCTCCACAACCTCCAGACTGGTGTAATCCAACTCTTTCACCAGACACAGAACAGCAGACAGTAAATTTGCATTCTGATAAAAGGAGGAAAAAACAACACATCAATACATAATACTTATTATACCATGCAAAGTTTTCTATTTTGATATTTATTGAGCCTCCTCAGTTTCTTTTCAGTCATGCAGAGACCTGTCAAACCTCTTCAACTCACCCGAGTCTTTGGTCTGGCAGGGTAAGGTTTGGTTGGAGAGGAGCGTTCTGATGTCACAGATCTGGTGGCAGAGTCCATCTGTTGCTCTGCCTGTCGGTATGCATTATCATAGTTTTGCTGCACTGCTCTGTTTTCCCCCTGCTGTAAATGAAGAAGGTAATAAAATAGAAGGTTAATAAATAAGTATAGAAATGCCATTACAGGCATCTCTAATACTCATCCACTATGGAAATATCAGCATAAGTAACCACAGAGAAAAGTTTGCAGGTATTTTTTTACATACACAGCTATTATAATCCCTGAAGTATCAAAATTCCTCTTGGACATTCCTTCTTCTTCACATTCCTTAGTGTAATGAATCCTCTGAATCTTTTTGGCTTGAGACAAATTATGACATTTTCATTTACTGAGGATTAAAGCATGCTGTCTGCCTCCACATGAAACACATTAATGATGAACATAAATGAAAGCAACAAAATTCAACTTCATCTACATAACTTTGTCAGGTTCTCTTTAATTGTCAACCTGAGGACTTACATGATAAATTTTATAAAAATTTAGTATTCAGCAAAACGAGATTCAACATAGCGCTCACTCTGGCATAGCGAGGCTCCTGGGACACTGCTCTCTGCTCATAGGCTGCAGGGGAGGGCTGCTGCACCTCAGAGGGTGGTGAAGCGTACCCATAGCCATCCCCACGACTGTATGCACGCTCACGCTCCTCAACTTCACACTTCATGAAAAACAACAGACTGTTCTCACGTCTATCTTAACAGTAATAACAGTAGTGCACAGAGAAGATGTAATTTCAATAAATATTTATTGATACTGTTAATGGTTTTGAAATACAAGTGAAATCTAAAATAAAGTGCATCAAAACATCAAGCAGTTTCATCAGTCTCTTCTTTTGTTTTAATTCATGCTTTGTTATTCAAATTATAAAAAAAATCATATGTCCCTACTGAAATCTCACCGCTGTGGTCAAAAAAAAAAAAAACTGACTGAGGGATAACTTTCTGGTCATTATTTGTGAAGAAGAGAAGACAAAATGTTACTAAAATTCATACTAAAATTACTCCTGTTAAGAGGAGTAAATTAATAATGAACATCCTACCTACTGTCTGTATGAAAAAGAGAAAGCAAAATCCCATCAAAATGTATAGTAAGAAGAGCATCCCTACAAGAACTGCCAACTTGAACTCACCCATCGGTGGTCTCGTGGCTCCTGACTGTAGCGCCGGCTGTCAGGAGAAAGGTAAAGGGCTTTAACAAACTGAGCTTTGGCTATAAAATTTACATAAAAATGGTCCTAAAAAGATGTTAGAAATGTATCAATTTGGTCAAAGAACATAAAACTACTTACTCAGCACAGCTTCTGGTTAGACCATGTTGAAATGAAAGATGTGAAGTTTCTACAAGCATTCAACAGCAAATATCATAATCAGTTAATTTTAATGACTGTCAAGTGTAAGAAATAAGGGAAGATATGCATATTTTCAAAGCTGTTAAACTGCTCTACTTGTCATCAGCAGAGAACACATTTTTCTTTGAACATGTAAGTTATGTTATTCTTTCACTCATTAAACAGACTACCTATACTTCTTTCTTCTCTGTGACCATACATTTCTGATAATATATTATCATAACGAGGAAAAATATCCTTCCAAGAGGATGATCATAACAAGTCTGCAGTTCTACCTTGCGAGTATGATTGCTTCCCTAACAAGTAAATAACTGCACACCTCACAAACTTCTCTTTCATAATTCCTCTCCTGCTATACCCTTCTATTTCATCATTATAATTATTATTAGGTTTCTATATGCCTATTTATGATGCTGATTGTTAAGAATCAACAAGGGTGGTTTTGTCCTAGGGACATAGGCTGTGTTTCTCATTATCCAAGTGGTGATGAGGATTCATATATTTATCACATTCAGAGAAAGAACATTAAAAAAATAAATAATCAATAACAGCAATAAAAAACAGATAAGATATGAAAAGTTAGGATCATAATAAGTAAATAGGTCATTGCCATACAAGAGCTACTAAGACACTTATTCAAACATATACTTTATATCAGATTGGAATTTTGTCACAATCTACACAAGTACAATGTTTGAGGAAGTGAAAAAACGTGGGAAGACACAAGTGATTTCAATGGCTTGACTGATCCACTATGATATCCTCCATTTCCAGGAGCTTGATGCCAAGCTCCATATACTGACCAAACATCATTTGGACTTTCTTTACAATAAGCATGATCCAGATGGTGTTGGAATAATCTTTGCCAGAAATTTGCACAATCAATAGACAAAGCAAGAATCAGTGAATATCTGTCCGCAGGTCCGCTACTGCTTTGGTGAAGAATTTGATGGTAAAGCAGAGAAGGGTCTTCAAAAGGTTTTGCTAAAATAAATAAATAAATAAATAAATAAATAAATAAATAAATAAAAGCAATTCAATTATACTATTTTACTTGTAGAGGCAAATCTCTAAGAGAACCAGAAATGCACTCTGTCTCCTGCTGTCTTAATTCTACAGAAATCTTGCTCTTTTATAACTGGCACATAAAAATAATGTTAGTAGATCTTTAATTTCACAGAATAGCTGTGGTAGATGTGGTCTAGCTTTTAAAATGGGTTGAAGTATTGAAGAAAACACCGTTTCATGGCTCCACTGGTAAGTGAATTGATATTCATGGAGTAAAACTTCATAATGTTCCTAGGGAGACTGGCAAACTCCAAGGTATGTATTATCCTATGATACTACAAGTACATGGTTACCTGTTATAAATCTAAATCCTAGATGGTGCATGTACTGAAAAAGTAATAATAATAATGATTCATTGCAGAGCTAATTACTAAAAGATTATATATATATATATATATATATATATATATATATATATATATATATATATATATATATATATATATATATATATATATATATATATATATATATATATATATATATATATGCTCTCAGGGAACTTTGATCCTCCAAATGTTGCACAATTGCTGCATTATCATATAGAATAAAAAGAAAATCACACACTCAGCACATTCATATCAAAGCAGTCATACCTATTTCTTTTCACAAAACACACACAATAAGGAAGGTTGGCACTGAAATGGCTGGGAAAAAATTAAGACATCAATATGCAAACAGCAAACAAATACTACCACCAACAACCACCGTGCCTGGCCAGTCACCCGCCACCGCCAGGGGGCTGGTGCTGCGGCAGGGCGTCATGCAGTCACGGGTCCCATGCAGGAGTGAGGTGGGTGGGTGGGTGGGTGCAGCAGTCACCATGCACGACAAGGGTGTACTCACTGAAGGGGGCATTGTGGGTTGTTGTTAGTGGCATTGTTGTCAGAATTATCTGGGGTGGGGGGAAAGTTGTTAGTGCCGCTGGTGTACCTGGGAGCCGTGTCCTCCCGGCTCAGGTAGTTAGCATTGCGTGAGTCGAATTCATAGTCAGCATTGTGAGTGCAAGAGGACTCAGGTGATGTAATGTACCCGCGTGTGTCTCCATGGTTCTCCTCGGCAACCATCTGGCTGTTGCGACGCGATGGACTCTGCAATACAGGAGGGAACACTGCAGTAACTGAACATATTGTGACAACACCAAGTGGCACAGAGGAACTGGTAATATTCACCAATCATAAGTTTATTTTTTCTCTCACTTCCCTCACTCTCTCTTTATGATGCTATTAAAGTCTCATTTCCTGTAGCTTCTTTACCTTTGCGTGAGATATCAAAGACACAATCTCTACCAGTTTAAATTATTGTTACAAGTTCTGAGCAATATAAGATACCACACTACCCATACACATCAAAACATAATAATTTGGGAAGATTCATAATTTTTGTTTTCACTGTAAAATGAGCATAAGGGATTCAGTCTCAAAAAACAAAATCTAGTAATCAGAGGAGAAAACTGCATTCCATTCACACCCTTCCAATCTAGTTAGTCAATTACAAATTATCAAAATTTCTCTGAATCCATATTATGAAATCTGCAATATATGCATTGCTTAAACATTAAGAACTAAGAAACCTCAAATATAGCACATCCCATTTTCCACTCGCACAACTGCAGTCTTCCACAATAGTTCTAGCACATCCTACCCATGGAATTAGCATTTCCATATCTGTTTAACAATAGCATTAGAAATATGTCAAATATCAAAATACTACAGGACATCCCTTGTGTTTCACCAAACTTTTGTTTTTTAATCAAACCTTATCTCATTTGAAAATTTGTTGCTTAGAAATGAGGTGGCATGCCTGTGCCATACAGCAGACATGCAAGATTGTTAAGAGACAAACACCCAAATCATACATGCCTGTAGATTCTGATAAAATATGCCTAGGAAAATTCATGATAATATTACCTTTATGGCACACACTTATTTTACAAAGAAATACAAATCACTCATACTACAGGTAAAGATGGTAATCCTTGGATCACCAACTCTAGACACTTAAGTGAAAAATAAGGAGTAGTTAGTTATCTAGACATTTTAAAAACAGCCCACCAGTGTTCTCCCAAGCAAAAACAACACCTGCCAAACCACTGCAACAAAGTGAACCTGTGATAGACCTCAGGAGAAATCTATTAATAAGTTTGAGGAGACAAAAGATGATGTTAGTAGAAAGTGTTTTAGCAATGGCATTAGTGAAGACTGAACCAGTAGTACCAACACCAGTGGCAGCCTTAGAGAGGTGACTGGAGAGTGGCAGACCTGTGGCTGGTAGTAAGACTCCTGGTGTTGTCTCTCCCTGCTGTCAGCTTCCCGGTAGTAGTGACCATTTGTGTTGGCGTTCTGGTAACCACCTGGTGCCTGTTATTACATTAGTGCAGTAACTTGCATGATAAAGGTAAGCACAGAGCATTTATACTTTAAGAGATTATAGACCACAGCATAATAATAGGAACATTTCTTATTACTAAAAGCAAGTGAATAATACTAAATATAAAACAGCAAAGCAGTATCAGTCTGAGCTATAAATCTTCAATATATTAGAAAAATTTCCAAGGTGTTTGACAAAAACTGTTTAAAAGTACAATTAAGTATTATGCAAAAAAGAAGACAACTGCATACTCAAACACTTTAAGGAAAAGGACATTACAAGACATTACACGAATTACTAGTATTAAACACAAATACTGTAAATTATTTTTTGTCTGAACCAGAAGGTAAATATACAGATGCTGAAGCTTTCAAAGTTTACATGAACTTTTCACACGTTTTGCACAAATAATTCCTAGTGATTATATTCCACTGGTCAGGAATTCATCTGTTTAACTCTAAATGAAAGTAAAACATTTCTAACATAAATATTTTGTTTAATCCCAGCCCAGGTCGGTCTAATTGTTTTGAACACTTGAAGATATTGGTTTAGATAAAGAAGGTACTGCATTTCACAGATACACAAATAATTCCTTAGAGTAAGAGTTTTTCCTTCAATCTTTGATTCTGAATCTCCTTGTGATCAGTAATGAAAGTGAGATTATGGTGCAAACTAATTTATTAATAATAATCAACACTTATTGTTCATGAGCATTTTTATCCACACACACAGAATAAAGCCACTCATGGGATTATCGAATGTCTAAGGTTCAGAAAAAAAGTAATTTTACTGTAAATGTGCTAGTAAATAGAAAGATTGGCACCCCAATGACAAAATCTTCAAATCTTTGTTACTAATCACTGGAAAACTTTTACAATGAGAGCATCCACATCTAATATTGAGTTATCTAAAAAAAGACCATTAATTCAGGTACATTGGTTGCTATTTGTTACACACACTCCTTATATCTTGAACATATGTGCATGATTATAAGATTCCAACAGTGATGTGTTTCCTATCCTCAACTTAAAAGTATTTAAAATAAGCTGCACACATCCACTGCTCATGAGCTCAGTGGTCAAGTCTTTGGCTCTCACTTGGTAGACTCATTTTCACACTTCCACTGAGCAGAAAGCTATGCTCCTCCTTCAGCAAGACAAAGAGGTATGTGATGTGTGAAATGTCACTGTCTTACCCATGAATTGGACCAAACGAGCTCTACACTGTCACTGGAAGAATATAGCTAGCAATCATATGGCCAGCTCATGATATTTATGTGGATGGGTGAATCTCACACACACACACACACACACACACACACACACACACACACACCTTAACATACAAATATATATGTGTATATATATATATATATATATATATATATATATATATATATATATATATATATATATATATATATATATATATATATATATATATATATATATATATATATATATATAAATTAAAACTCTTTACTGGACTGTTTTAATGGCTTCTAAGATGAATATACAAACAATTTGAAAAGATCTTCCTCTAAGTCAGGTTAAATAGGAACAATCACTTTTCTGATAATTCAATCTCATTATTTTCTCTTTAAATTTTCTAATAATAGTAACTTGAGTTTCACTTTTAATTCTGAATGATCAGTTTCTTTCCATTGGAATGGTATCATTCTAATAAGGAAACAATACCCTTGAAGTTTTAACAACACTGTGTGTGTCAAACACCAGACACAATACAGCTGAGACGCATGTATGATATCTAGTAAATGCTAATTAGAGAAGTCTACAAACATTAAGGACTCTTCTAAGATACAAGATCTGAAACGAAGCACACATAAGCAAGGCTTGCTGAAGAAGATGACTGGACACTGTCTAGGTGGTTTCAGAGGCAGCTGAAGCCCAGATCATCCTGACAGCATTGACATTTACCCACAACCTATTACCTATAAGCTATTTCTGTTTATGAGACATGGGAAGAGACTAACAAACAAGGTACCCATATGAGCTTTTGGAGTCCCACGTGCCAGGATACAGAAGCACACTGTCAACACGTCTGACCTACTTGATGACAGTGCTGGTTTGTGTGGCATGTCTTCTCATTTTCCCTGTGGATCTCACAAAGACAGCATGCAGACATGGGAAGCCCCTCCATGTTAATAAGCTGGTGACAGAACAGGACTAGCTGGTGCTATGTTAGTTTTTTTCAACAAGAATGATGACACTTGATCCAAGGACAACTCCAAGCAAGCATGTGTGTGGCACCCTTGGCCTCACCTGACTGACGGGGAGCCTCCTTGTGTACTGCGTTTGTCCTATTGAAGAGGTTAACTGCTGGTGTCTCTGCTGACTTGTTCTCCTCCCTCCATAATACTGCTGCAATGTATACACCGCCCACCTTGTACCTCAACTCTTGTCTCCACCCTCTTCACCCTCAGTACCTCCCTTACTCCCTCATGTGCTATTTGGTCCTGGTGTGTGACTACTGCTTTGTTTTATATCAGGTTCAGCACATGTTTATTTTTTTTCCGGTTAATTTTCACTGTATACAGAATTAGTAAGCACAGTGAGTTAAATGTTTAACGAAGTGCCTGATCAAACAGGAAGACTACATATATATATATGACTTGTTCAAGTATTTTAAAAGAAATGTTACATCATTATTTGCAATTCAGAAATCCCAGTATATTTACAGCATCAGTCACCTCCACCTGAATGTGTGTTTTGTTTGTAACTAACTGAAGACAAACATGATTAAGTACAAGAGAAATTCTGGAAATAAATACAAGTGATAAAATATACAGGATTAGTCAGATGCATCTGACTTAGGATCACTCAACATGGTTACAACATTTCTGCACTTTAAACTAAAGATACCAACTGATCTGCCAGCATGTCACCCAAGCATCTATGCACCTTTCTTTACAAAATCCATACAACTAAATCGACCTCACAGATACTCATACATGACTATACTAGCTTATCACATTACACTAAAATTTTCTTACATAAAGATTACATGAAAAAGCTTAAGATATGAAAAGGAGGGAGAGAAAAAAAAAAAAAAAAAAAAAAAGACCTCAACATCACACTCATACACCACCACATGCATAAATGGATGCTTCTAAGATTCCCTGATGCACAAGTTGCAGAAGAAATGAAGTCCAATCCTTCCTCCTGCATGGAAACAACCCTAGGAGTGTGAGGTGAAGGAGAAAACAGGAATCAAGTTAGTACCTGAGGCGAGGATCCATGGTTGGAGTGTTGGGAGATCCTTCGTTCGGAGTCGGATGCAGCGTACTGGCCATAACCCTGCTGGCGGCGAGTGACTGGCTGCTCATCATCGTCGTCGTACACATTCTGAGAGTATTCATACCCGTCATCCAAGGACTGCTCATAGACATCCTGCAACATCCCAAACATCTACAGATCTGCTGCATCACAATTTGCTAGATGTTTAAAAAGTTCTGAGTTACAATTGAATTTACTTTCATTAAAACTTGGATTACATGTAGAAATTATGAATTTAAATTAATTTGAACAAATAGCAAATTGTTACATTACAACTCTTATTCTATAAATATAATACTTAACCTAAGTTTTAATATTTGCAGAAATGAGGGAATCATAAATGAGGGCAGCAAAGGAAGTTCGTCAATAATTATTAGTCTACAGAAAACATGATGATACTAGAAAAGAAGGGGGCCATTACATTACTTCAAACTAAATCAAGACTGAGAAAATATATGGAAAATTCACTCAAACTGAAAGCCATGCAAAACTACAAACTAAAGTACAGAGATAGGTGCACTATAAATGAAATTTCAAGATACTGCAGAGATACAAAGGATACAGTAACAAGGGTTATTTTTCGAACTACAATATAATACACGCTAAATGTAAATCACTGAAATTGTCAGTATACAATGTAAACAATACAAGAATTGTGAATATTAAAACAGAACATAAGTCAGGAAAGAAGTGATTCAAAAGATATGAGGAATTTGTGCTTAGATTATAAAAAGCAAAATAATGACTACACCCTAAGAAATACAAACGTATCATATATACAGAAAACCCCTTATATTTGGCTATACATATTTTATGAGGATTTTTATAATGTTTTTCATACTGTCTAGACATATGCAAATGTCTCTGCTTTTCACATGTTTAAAATACAAATATAGTTACATTCACAATAGGTCTGATGTGTGGAACATTACATTTACTGTAGAACAATTAAGGTTAGCATGTGGAAAATTGTATTCCTGCGCAATGTTACAGGTAATGTTTATTTAATTCCCTTTCAATGACTAGTATTTGAGAAGTTTCAAACTTAATGATTTATGATTGTATTGGATAAGTATCTCTGTATTGAATGCCATATAGTAGGGTTTTACTATACTATGATATTAAAACATTTAAAATTTGTTGTTCTATTTTGGATTTTTTTTTTTCACAAATTTCACTAGTTTTAATACCCTTCACTTTTACTGTTTTCATACTTTTCTTTTTACAATTTTGCCACCTACAGCTTTTTTTGTACATATCAATTTTACACAAAAATACACTCAGAAGGTCTTGTCTTTTTCAGTGATTAATATGAACTTCAATTCACATTTTAATGAAGTATACATGGCATACAGATAGTACCTAATATGATTTCATATGTCACTTGGGATAAATAAGATTTTGTTTTATATCTATATGCATTGTTTTTCTTTCTTGCATGATCTTTCATTTCAGACTGGATTGTAGTTTACTATGAATCAAAACCTTCTGAGCGACCTATTCACCTTTTGCTGTTTTGTTTAATATTTGCCAATCAAATAAAATTCATCACAATTTTTTTTTTTTTTACACAAATTTCTGTACAAAAATCTACACTGGGTTCATGGTGAAGTGAAAAATCTATGTGGAGAATTAATATCAAATTCAAATGCAATACTGAAAGTCACACTATTTGCCACAGGAAGAGAAGGGGTTAAGAGAACCTATGTAGATGACACCTGTGGAGGAGTAAGAGTGAAGGCAACTATTGGTGTTCTGTTCATAGGGGGGTACTCACCGGCCTCTAGGTCGGACATCACAACTCACTTCACTCAAAACAGCTTCTTTCTAACCCAAAAATATTCAGACTTTACAATATTTGTTTATCCTAACTAGTATATGATTCCATGTAAAAAGTATCTATGTAGTATTAAAATGAAAAACAAGTGGATTATACTTTAAGAAATTATATAACATAAGTATAAGAAATTTTTATAAGTACTATTTAACTGAAAAAAAATTTCTCTAGAACAAAATAATGGGAAATAATAAACTGCACAAATAACTAAATTTCCATTTCTGTATTCAAGATGCCACTAGACACTAAGGAACAACAGATAAAATGCTTGATTCTGAAACATCACTGCAATCAACTCTTGCAATATGGCACAGTATCCAATGGTGCTGAGTAAAACTAGCACACATGCCCATAAGAGCTTGCATGCTCATTCTGGCATAAGTCTCCCTCAAAATCATGGCTAGCATGCTGTTGTCTTTTATGTGAGAATTTACAAAAGTTGAACTGTATTCATGCTTTTACTTGTGTGACATCTCACTTGTTTGTGAAAAGGCTAAATGTATATAAAATAAAGGTTTTGGTCATGGAAATTAAGCAGTAAAACAAAATGTAATACAAAATGCAATTTTCAGGACAATACTGAACTGTGAAAAAGAATTTTATGAATATACATTGACAAGTCACAAAATGTGAAGAACAAGGGTCTTGGATATAACACGAGCTGTCAGGATTTTGAAAAATGCCAGTAAATAAATCATGAGGTACTTTTCATGTCAAAGTAACTAGTGCTTCTGGTGATTTCATATGGTACACAGTTCAGGTGAATATAACAAGAAACATACCCTGCTTTTGCAATGCTGATGTCATGTAGAAGAAAGACTTGGAAAAATCTTCCCTATGATTCTTAAAAACAAGAAAACTGGGCAAAGAACCTATTACACAACACTGAGTGGCACCTTCATATGAATGAATGTTAAGCTAACAAAGTATTACATAATTAGATGGAATGCTTTTGAAAACTGCACACCATCTTATACTTTTTAGTGAGCTTAAGCAACACTAAGACAAAAGTTAATTGCAATACAGAGTTCTGATAGTGATCCTTTAGTTCATCTATAAATTATGTAAAAGCCTATAAAAACCTACTAGCTTATTAGCAGAGAAAATATTTTCAACAATACCAATGCTATGAATAACATAACTAATATGGATCACAATAAAACTCATAAGTTCTCCTAATAATCATGGTCACCTCTAGAATGAAATCAAAACAAGAATTACAAATATACAAAGGTCACATATACATGCCCTAGTTCTTTATAATGGATGAAATACCTTCCTTATTTAGAACAACTACCACATAAACATATAGGCTTCCTGAACAATACAACTCAATAGGAAGAACAGAAGGGGCTCCTACCTGCTGAGAAGGCCGTGTTGGGGTGGTGGTCTGGGAATATCGTCTCTCGGAGGAAGGAGGGGAGCAGTCAGACAGGCTGCTCCCTCCTCCTGATTCACTCCTAAGGGACTCCCCCACACTGCTGGATCGTGGCATCTCCCTCTCCTCCCCGCCTCTGTGGGAAGACGATGCCTTGACAGTGTGATGTACTTTCATGTAAACACGAGATGGGTTTATATTCAGGAGAGATAAAAAAGAAAAGGATCTGAACAAAGATATAAATGGCTTATAATTATGCAGATTGACAAATTCTAAACAAAACTGAGAGAAAACAAGTAAACAAAATTCAACGTATATTTTGTAACTCTATAACTAGATTTTTACTTCATTGATCATGCTAGTCATTTACAATTTCTTCATTGTAAACTGCATAATGTCAACATGATTACATAAGAAGAGTTTACAGGGTCTCATCCTATCTCACCTGTCAGCTGGGAGAGGAATGCCACACACCATGGCCTTCTGCACTTCCTCTGAGTCCACGGCCACATTGTCCAATTTCTGCAGGTGTGGCAGTGCTCGAAGTACGGTGAGGCGGTACCTGTAGCACCACATACAGGCTTGAATACCTTACACAACAAGACTGATTATGTAGAAGCACAATTCCAACTGTACAGTCATGGTTAATAGTCAACTAATTTGCTGTACTCACTCCCACTGTATTCAGCACTTTCCCTCAGTCTTAAGTTCTCTAATTTACTAAGAATCTATCAACTGCCATGCTTTGAAGAGAGACTATTAGCAAAGTAGAAAACTTAAGAATCTGGAAAAGCACTGAACACAATGGGGGTGAACACAGCAGGTTGCCAGCCTTATGGCCATGACTGTACCATACAACACCATGCCATAAAAGGTTAAATACATAATAGAGAACCATTAAAATAATAACAGGAAACCAATTGTCAGCATGAAATGACTCGATACAAAGGCACAACTTTGCACAACTTTGGAATATTGATGCTATGTGTAGGTACTCACTGTTCAAATTCTGCACATGGATTATCTGCTAACCAAAGACTCTTGAGTTTTGGTAGTGCACGAAGGTACAGAACCTCATTGATATCTGTAATGTTATTTTTTCTAATGTACAGTTCCTGAAGGTTTTGGCAGTACTGGAAGTCTGCTAGTGTGTTGATGCGATTCACACTGAAATAAAGTAAAACTGTCAGACTATAAGATTACAGATGTAATCTTTAATTTTTGTGGCAGATTTCTATACTTGGAGTTGGGCCAAACAGTCAAGCTAGATAATGTAATCCATCACAAGTAATTACTAAATGGTTATAATTACTCACCTGAGCGACAGAACTTCAACGTTTGGCAGTTTTCTCACCACTGATACATCAGAAAGTTCACTTCCCCTGTAGAAACACACATCATGTAACATAACAATGCTTTGACGTATTACTTATATTACAAACAAGACTAGAAATGCATACGAGGTTGATATCCCAAGTATATAAAAGTTCAGTGAGATCAGACTCAAGACTGAGTTATTGTACATAACTGTACAATTTATAGGCTATTATCAGATGACTAAAGTTAATAAAAATAACCAGTAATATGATGTACACAAATTATGGATCCAGAACTACCACAGGATTAAGCTTAAGATTTTTAAAAGCCATATTTTTCAAATTACAATTTCAGCAATGGCTTTGTAACATTCCCATCAACTATGATCTCCTAAATTTCCCTTTGCTTCTTACTTTGGTCTCAATGTCAAATAGCAGGTGACAGCTTCAGGTTTTTCTTTTGCTTCACAACTTGGACAAGTAATATGTGATGGTTCCAATACACTGCAGCTTGAATCATTCTTGTAAGAATGGAGTATGATGTATCACATGTATATGACTGGTTTACCTTCAAGGTGCATAAATCACTCACATAAACAGACACCACAGAAGGACAAACTTACACTTTCACAACACATCATAACACTACTAGACATCAGTGTACAAGACATTAACTATAAAATGCTTCTTTGTATCATAAATATTTGAAAGTAGTCCAGCTCTCAGATAACAATTATCAACACAGTGATAATATAGACCTGAAGATCATGATGGATAGAATGGCGACTGGGAAACCTTGAATGTGTGTCCATAACCACAAGATGATCTAACTGGGCTAGTGACAGGAAGTTATAGTAATGGTTAAGCAACATATATGATACAAAAATACTTCCTGAGTAACATCTTGGTTTTTATCATCTCTTGTGGTTAGTATTCAGAAAAAAAAAAATCTTCAATGCATAATGAAGCACAGATACTTACATTTTACTTTGACATAATCTGATCTGTCACTGGTGCAAATCTTAACCCTGTATTCCACTTTTATCTGACATAACACCATTATATAGAGTTTTGGGTGACTACATGACTGGTACTTGCATTGTTATGTATATTTAAGGTTCTATGGCCAGCCGATCATTACTGAATACCCTACCCCTTTTCCTTCTGCATCTAACACCACCATAAAAGCAGTTAGATTTCTACATGCCTTAGATGAAAACTACATAGCTGCATTGTTACTTTGACATATTCCAAAGTAATCTGGTTCTGATCACTGCTGAATACCCCACACATTTCCTTTACTTGCACCCGACACAGCACCACCATAAAAGTACTGTTACCTCCCTCAAAACATGTCTTGGATGAATGAAACCTAACACACTGGTTACCACAGCACCTTGACAAGGCCATGATTTCCATTCACAGAACAAATATAGCCACGACTGCTGCAAATTACCATCATACTGCTCATTCTGCATCTATCAGCGCCTCTAATAAGTAACTGTGTAGGCATGAGTGAGTGAGAGCACGCATACACATCCTCAACACACACACACCTGCCCTCTCCTCTCGCCACTCTCTCTTCCACACATCATTTTCTCCTGCACTCACCAACAGTTGAGCTTCTTGACGTTGTGTATATCCGACCCCCTGGACCGGGCCACCACCATGTCCTCTGTTAACTTGACCATCGTGAGGAAATGATCACCAGAGACACACCACCGCTGCCAGCACCGCCACACCTGACTGCTCTGTTTACCTGCGCCCTCCTGATACTCCCTAAAAGGCGGTCCTGTTTCTCCCACGTCCTAACCTTCGATTCTCCTCTAGCCTTTTTGTTCCTGGTGTTGTCTATATGGGCATATGACTAATAGCTGGCGTATCTAAGCTAGGTGACATAATGCTATGTTATCCGGGTAGTTCAATTTTCTTGTCCGTTGCGATGTTGAAATGCTGCTAGCTAATGAAATAAATGTTAATGTGTGTGTGAAAAATTTTGTTTCTGTTGATTTTTTTTTTTTTTTGTGTGTGTTTTAATGATTTATTGAAATGTTTTATGTAGTGTATTATTTTGATACATTTTGTTTTAAGGTTGTACAGTGCCATTCAGGAATCAGACGGCGCGAGGGAAGCCCAGAGTCAGTGGTGTCCTATGAATCATTCCTGATGACGTTGTATGCCGCGGCACGGAACACTGGAGTCATTCGCTCACGTACACCAGTGCATGCAAGTGAATTTCAAACAACAACAATCATTCAGGTCCCAACTAGACTGTCTGATTTAACTACACCAATCTACCCTACCTGCATCATTAGAGAGAACTACTATATAATAAAGGAAGATATAAGTGCAGTTATAGAAAAAAAAAAAATGTAAAGGAAAGTTACAGCGTATGTACATCTGTGTATACTCCAAATATACGACTAAATAACAATAAGGGAGATCGTAGTTAAGACAAATCACGTTATTATTATTTTTTTTTACTATGATAAATAGGAAAAAAAAATGCAACGTCGAAGGAGACAAATGACCCGTAGATAAAAGTCATGACAGACTTTCTCCAACAAAATTCATTCTAGCCCTTAAACCTTCCCCCTCCCTCGCGTCTGAAGAATAATGGCTTACTACTCATTCATAACCTTTGCCCAACCTACGGCGAGGCAGTCTGACTACAGTACATTCCAGCCCTACCCATCCTATTATACGAGTAACTAAGACTTTACCACGCACCCGAGCTGTCTGAGTTCGCCTCACGGACCCTAGCCAACCCCGACACACCCTATTCAAGCTTGACAATGCCCCAATACATCCCATCCAAACTTGAACACCACAACGCACACTATATAGCCAAGCCTGATCACACCCCAATATACTCTATCCAAGCCTGAACACGCCCTAGCACACACTGTCCAAGTCTGACCACACCCAGTACAGCTTAATAAAGCCTGAATACGTCCCTAAATTATCCTAACCAAGCATACCATTTCTCCCCATCACACTCTAGCAAAGCCTGACCATGTCCCCTACTCACCCATGCTTTACACACCCTTCTTCAGTTCCTGTTTTTCCTTTGCGACACCGCTCTTTTCCAAAAACCTGTTATTTTGTGATGTTTTTCCTTTGAGACACCGCTCCTCTTTTCCAAAAACCTGTTATTTTGAGATGAAAGTCAAGATAAAGTAAAGTTAGAGCAACTTTAAGAAATTCTTGTATGCTGGTTGTTTTCACTGGTTAATAATAAATGTACAGATGAATAAATAAATAGATAAGCGAATACCGTATTGCGTTCAGGTGAAGAAAAGTAGAATAAGAGGAAGAAGAGGAAACAAAGAAACAGGATGATGAGAAGTCATAAGAATGAAATAAGAGAAACCATGAGAAGAAACAAGGAAATCATAAGATACGAGGAACATAGAAGGTACAAAAAGTAAAAGGGGAAACACAAGAGGTACGTAAAAAAGTTTAAAATACGTGAAGATACAATAAGTAAAAAAACAAGAGGAACCAGGAAAGGAAACAGGAAATGAGATGAGAAAAAGATTCAGTGGCCGGCGGAAGTCAAACACGAGGAAAACTTAACTTTCTAACCTTCCTTTTCAAAATGTATCTTCCCTAACAAGCGAAAGCTCACGTTTCATCTTCACTTGGAATCTGATTACGAGCGTTTCTCCCAGTTAAAACCTGTCACGACATTACTTACTGACAAGGAAGTTTACGAGTCACCATCAGTAATAGTAAGGGAAGGATGGGGTGAGGGTGGAAGGCTAGTGGGCGGAGGACGGGCGGGATCTGTTACGTGCGGCTGGACAGGTACTTTCACACCCACCGGCTCTCCTAGTCCTCTTATGCGTGCCCACTCCTCCTCCTACTCCTAGTCCTCCACTCTCCAGCCGTACTCCAGATATTTTGATGAGGTTGAGATCGCTTCTTGTCAGACTCCTTGTACGTACTTGTTTTACTGAGTGGATTGAAATTAGAAGTTTCATTAATGCACTGAGGATCTGTGCTACCGAAAGAGGATTACCTCGTGAAAGTTGTATTAGGCTTTTTCTCTTTTTCACTTTCTGATTGACTTTTAAGGGGGAATATTATTAGTGTTGGATGGTTTTCTTTTGCTTTCTTTTGCTCTTGCTCTCTCTCTCTCTCTCTCTCTCTCTCTCTCTCTCTCTCTCTCTCTGGTGGTCAGAAAAGAAGAAAAAAAGAAAATGATGATGATGATGATGAAAAAGAAGATGGTGAAGAAGATGACGAAGAAGAAAGCAACAAAAACAAGAACAGCAAGAAGAAGAACAAGAACAAGAAAAAAATTATGATGATAGTAGTGCTAAAGATGAGAGATGAGATGCTCCTGCCGATAAGGAACGAGGAGGAGTGGTGGAGGTGAAGGAAGTGGAAGTGGTGGTGGTGGTGGTGGTGGTGGTGATGGTGAGAGTTGGGTCAGGATGCTTCGATTCCCCTGTGGGTCTACTGCATCCTAGTTTTGGCGTCTTGCTTTCTTCCATGACGTTGCCTTTCCTTTACGATCCCCCCCCCTCTCTCTCTCTCTCTCTCTCTCTCTCTCTCTCTCTCTCTCTCCATAAATTTTTCTATCCTACTTCATTTTCACTTCATTTTATGCCCATAAATTAAGCAATAAATGTCTAGTCACTTTACTAATCAGCTAACTATTTAATTTTTCCAACAGATCGACATACCAAGTAATGCAATCCCTTTCTCACGCTCATTCACTCACTTGCTTACAATGTATTGATGTAAAACTTAACCATTTTCTCCCATCAAATTAATTAACAGTTTTATCAGTGCTATTATTACTCTCTCTCTCTCTCTCTCTCTCTCTCTCTCTCTCTCTCTCTCTCTCTCTCTCTCTCTCTCTCTCTCTCCCCTGCTTACCCTCTTCCTCTTAAAAGGTCTTAATTGTTTCCTGTTTATCTCTTCTATTATTCCTCCTTTTGAAAATCATGACAATTTAAACTTATCTTTCCCTATCTCCCTTCTCAACACTTATCAAAGAAGAGTCACTGACCAGGCCGTAAAAATTAACCTTGATATTTTTTTCCTCATAAAACTCGATGGCGTCCTCCTTTTAGCACTTTCTTTTTTTTTAACACAATTTCGCCACAAGGGGATTCTTTGACCTTTAATAGTTTCCATCAGTCACCGAGTATCTCATTCTCTTTATAGCTCAAACAGTTACTTGTCTCTAATCTAATTATTTACACGGTGTTTGTATGATTTGCAAATTAACTTAGTCTGTGCTCGTATTTTGAAAAGCTTTAGTCTCTCATAAGAACCATTTTCAAAGGCCACATAAATGATAAGTAGAGTTCTGAAGAAAGTTTTCCCATCGACAATGCATAAAACTTTTTAAACTACTACTAGAATCAAGATAAACCTTGAAAATCCCCATAGTGTTTACTATACCCTGCTAAATTATCACTTGAAGCACGAAAATACATTAGAAATCAGATAACGTCCACTAGTCTCTTAAATTACAACAAGAATCACGAAAACACCTGAAAATCCCAATGTCTTCCATTGGAGCCTGAAAGTAGTTGAGATAAGACGGCGCAATGTTTGAGAATGCAGTCGCGTGGTGTTAGAGAGTAGATATTGAGCAAATGATTTCTGTTTTCCTTCCTCTCGCTCATGCATTAAGACAGGCGAAAGCTTCCATTGGGGATTAGATGACCTAAAGCAAATTTCGAGAAAGCAGACACGAGAGAGAGAGAGAGAGAGAGAGAGAGAGAGAGAGAGAGAGAGAGAGAGAGAGAGAGAGAGAGAGAGAGAGAGAGAGAGAGAATAATCGTTCACAGTGCAGCATCCTTTCACAACCGCAAGATAGAACAAACTCCTGTGTGTGTGTGTGTGTGTGTGTGTGTGTGTGTGTGCACTGTATTGTGACTCGAAAGACAAATGCCGCCACCCTAGTGGGGAGGAACACAACACAACACAACACAACACCGAGTCACCGCGTGTACGAAATACCTTGGGAGAAAACCCGCGTCTGTGGTTTTGTGTGGGACGCATCGTGCGTATAGGAGACCCTTCCTTCAGAAAACTTCCCTTCCCGTGACGAAACCTCCAACGCAGACAACAGAGTGAGGGAGAGGAATACAAGGAAATAATAAATAGCAATAGCTCTTTGGTATTTGTAATTAGAATGTTTGATTTAATTGTTTCATACTAACCAGATACAGTGACATATAAACTGATAGAATAAATGGCTCCGAAGTAATGGAAGGAAGAGAGGAGAGAAGAATGCAAATTAATAACTGTCTAATACAACATATATATACGTTTTCTAAATAGACTGTTCAGCTTTATTGCCTTATACTAACAATATTAATGGTAAGAAAATGTTACAGAATAAAGGATGAGAAAAAGGAAAGAAGAATACAAGAAACACCTAACAGCAATAAACCTCAGATTTTTAAATAAGCTGTCTCAATGTAATATTCAATTCTGCACTAATTACATATATTGCCAGAGAAAACTAGCTCCAGTATTAAGGAATATATGGCTATTGTTGTCTACGAGAGAAGGTAAAAATCCTTGTAGGTATTGTATCGTGTTGTATACGTACTCGTAGCTATAGGCACAACAAGGACGACAGTATTTTTAGTAGTGTGGGTGAGGAAGGCTGTAAATACTTGCTGATATGGTATTGTGTTGTGTGTATAGCAAGGGAGACTCTGTACCTTCATTGACGTGTAGTGTGGGTGGAGGTGCACTGTAGAGGAGCAGAGAGTGAGGAGGTGTAGAAGAAGTGTTGTACCAGAATAACGTCAATCAGGTGCTTCTTCTCACCCTCCTGCCACTCGACGCACTGACTACCGCCATTGTCTCCCCCGCGGCACCGCGTTCCCCGCAGCTCTCGGGAAAGCGATGCATAAAACGTCTATTTTGGGGAGAAAATTTATGCTATTTAGTATCTCTAGATGCAGTGATGTGCTGGATCCTTTGTACTGGGAAGAAAATGGCGGAGAATTATTGTCAAGGTGCAGAAGTAGAGGAGCTCAGAAAAGTCCTACTTTCTATTAGGAAATGGAACTTGTAAACCTTTGTGACTTGCAAGAGGTGAGTGTTTGAGTTGCTGTGTGAGAGATGCTGCATCTGTGTGTGTATGGGAGGTTACGAATGAGTGGACACGAACTGAAAAAGAAAAGCAATGAGATGTGCACGTAAATTTCACACCGAACTTCAGTACCGTTATATCACGAAAAAAAAAAAAAGCCAAGAAAACATCAAGGAAAAAGTACTCGATAAAACCATAATCACTATAAACATGAAATACGCTAAGAAAAAAAGAAATGCTAAGACTTCGTACAAGTTTTCTCATTGTAACCCCAACTGAAATACTTGATAAAATGTAAAGATTTAAACAAAGCTTTCCTACACAAACACAACAGCACGTTCATACACTCAGACGAAAGCATGAATCACGATACACGATTACGACCACACAGACAAACATAAAATGATACAAACATTTCTGCACGCCGGGCCGTCACTTTCGCCTTCGTTGGAATTTACGTAAAAGTGAATGAGTTTACTAGATGATGTGTCTGAAAATGAAAGAAATAAGAAGAAAAAGCCTGCATTGTCCATTATCTGCCACGCGCCAAGACACTGACAAGCGGGAATCATTATCAAGAAAACAATTGGTGCAGGTGATCGTCGTTTACACACCTGCTGGAAGCCAAACCTAAGACGTGTTGGTCAGGTGTGTACTTGCTTCCGGGAGTGACACGCCAAAGCCTCTTTATAACAGTATTGAATTAGTACCAGAAGACGTAACAAGGGGAATCCTCTAAAAAATACAGTTAAGTGCGATCGTGTTCTGAAGGGCACCCTTACATTGACTGCCTGGCTGACTGACAGATTGGGTGATAACTCTATAAGCAATGAAATAACAAGTTAAGTAAGAAACAGACAGACGTACAAAGAAACAAATGAACAAGTAAACTAGCTAACTAACTCACTAGCCAGTTAATTAACGAACCTACTATCGAATTATCCAACCAATAATCAAAGAAATAAACAAACCAATGAACTAATTAACTTTCTAATTAACTAATCAACTAATTGGCTAAAGGACTAACTAACTGACCAGCTGACTGACTGGCTGACTGGCTGACTGACCGACGGACTACCTAACGAACTAATTAACTGACTAAGTAATCACCTAATCTAACGTTACTTAATCTAAACAACTAAACAACCAACAATCTGTTTAACTAGCCTAACTATGCAATTAACCAACTTGTTGACTGGCTAGCAAACTAACAACCTAATAAACAAATTAATTAAGCAATTTAATAATTAAATACCTACTCACTCATCCTAACCAATCGACCAGACAACTGACTGACTGACTGACTGACGGACTGACTGAGAACAAGACATCACCTTTATCTTCTGGTCCACACTATCCGGAAGTAAACTTTCTCCTCCCCCCTTGTTATCTCCCAAAACATGACCGTGACGAGTGGCGGAGATTTTGTGCTTCATTTTTACCTGCATCTTATTGACGCCAAAAACACTCAAGATAAACACAGATGATGTACGAGAATTAATCGCTTCAGAATGACTCGAAAGAAAGGCGGCGTTCAGATTTTTCCGGTGTGTTTGTTTTCGATTTTCCAAAAGTTGTTGTTGTTGTTGTTGTTGTTGTTGTTGCTCTCTCTCTCTCTCTCTCTCTCTCTCTCTCTCTCTCTCTCTCTCTCTCTCTCTCTCTCTCTCTCTCTCTCTCTCTCTCTCTCTCTCTCTCTCTCTCTCTCTCGTGACAGCTCTGAGTACTTACCTTTTTTTCTTCACTTTCTTTTCTTTCCACCCCATCCCACTCCCCTCTCTCTCTTTCTTTAAGGGATGAACAGTGACACCCATTCTCGCACTCACTCTCTCGCTGCTAACCTAACTAAAAGGGACTTCAGTGACAATAACAACACATCCAAGTCACGCTCGTAATCTTAATCCTTCTGTAAGACTGGCGAGCGAATCCAGCGAACGCAACAAACCGTAACTGTATGGAAAGTGAAGTACTATTATGTATTATGAACGAAATGTGATAAATGAAGATGCACAGGTGTTTATATTACTCTTCTTGCATCTCACACACCTGGTGGCTCACTGGCAGGTAGGCTGAGGCAGGTAAGTTGAGGTAGGTAAGGTATTGTACAAAAGGTATTATTATTATTTTTTTTTTTTTGCAGTTGATAGTGTAATATATTTTTTTTTTTTTTTTTGTGTGTGTGAGTGTGTGTGCTTATTTTTTTTACTTCGTCTTGATTGTTATGGTTTACAGCAGTGAGGTAGGTTGGTGCGAGGATGTTTGTCGTTATTATTGTTGTTGGGGATGATGGTGTTGGTGGTGGTGGTGGTGGTGGTGGTGGTGGTGGTGGTGGTGGTGTGGTCTATAATTCTTGTTTTTGTTCTTGCTCTTTTTTTATTATGTGTTTTCTTTCCCTATTCTCTCCAGCGGTAGTAGTAGTAGTAGTAGTAGTAGTAGTAGTAGTAGTAGTAGCAGTAGTAGCAGTAGTGGTAGTAGTAGTAGTAGTAGTTGTTGTTGTTGTTGTTGTTGTTGTAGAAATAAAAAAAAGTTGTTTGTATTCCTCTTGCATATGACTAATCAAAAACTTTGAAAGAAATTTAAGAAAGAAAGACTCACTTAAAAGCAGTTTTAGATATGAGAAGGAAATTTTACCATTGGTAATACAGGAAAGAGGAGGAGGAGGAGGAGGAGGAGGAGGAGGAGAAGGAGGAGGAGGAGGAAGGAAGGAAAGAAAGGAGGAGAAAAGCCAACAAAAATAGAGAAAGCGTTAAAATGAGAAATGTTTGATTAACGCAATGATGATGTACTATTTTCATTATTCCTTTTTATTCGTTTTCTTTGTGGCAACAGCTGACACCACCACCACCACCACCACCCTCACAAAACGCCACCTTCTCTTTCCTCGGAGGCAATGCACCCTCCCTTCATCCTTAACCACCACCATCACCACCACCATCACCATCATTATCACCACCTACATCAGTCATATCAGTTTGACAGAAGGAAAAAAGTGCAAGTGGTATGAAATGATTAGACGTGTGTGTGTGTGTGTGTGTTTGTGTGTGTGTGTGTGTGTGTGTATGTGTAGGAGCATGCGCATGACCAATCTCTCTCTCTCTCTCTCTCTCTCTCTCTCTCTCTCTCTCTCTCTCTCTCTCAATTTAGACGTGAAACAACTGAGACCAAATGATGGACGATAATTTGAAAAGATAATAGCCACAAATAGAATGCGAGGAGTGAAAGCCAAGGAAGGAAGGAAGGTTCTCAGCTCTTACTGAAGAGTTCGTGGGTCACTTTCCACTTCAGCACTGCGCAATTGTTATCATTTAGGCCCCAGGCAGATAGGCAGCAGATGGAGGAGGAGGAGGAGTAGGAGGAGGAGGATGAGGAGGAGGAGGAGGAGGAGGAGGAGGAGGAGGAGGAGTTAGTGGTTGAGATGGTGGTGAGGTGTTGTGATAATTGTGTTACCTGTTATACCTTGACACCTTCAGAGAGAGAGAGAGAGAGAGAGAGAGAGAGAGAGAGAGAGAGAGAGAAACTTCGTAAATTAGTTTCGTTCATTATTGGTATTCAAATAATACTCTATGTGTGGAGGAGGAGGAGGAGGAGGAGGAGGAGGAGGAGGAGGAGGAGGAGGAGGAGGAGGAGGGAGAAATGCGGCTCAAAAGTAAAGTATGGGAAAGTGAAATTGCGGTTAACTTTGTGTCAGTGTTTACCGGAAAAATAACAAGGCTGTTTGTTTCCAAGAGGGAGGGAGGAGGAGGCGGATGGGTGACCTGACGGCTGAGTTGACCTTGCTGGATGACCTGGCTCTCTCTCTCTCTCTCTCTCTCTCTCTCTCTCTCTCTCTCTCTCTCTCTCTCTCTCTCTCGTCGTTGAACTGTTTAGGAAAAGAAAAAAATAAAATGACAGAGAAAACCAAAAAGAAAACAGAGAGAGAGAGAGAGAGAGAGAGAGAGAGAGAGAGAGAGAGAGAGAGAGAGAGAGAGAGAGAGAGAGAGAGAGAGAGAGAGAAACATCAATGAAAATCTCCCAAAACACCAAACCACCGGTCAAATTGTCTCCACCAGTTCCTCTTCGACCACAAACCACCATCACCACCACCACCACCACCACCTCATTACTAATCACACCTTCACCATGATCGCCACGAGGCCGGAGGGAGGGCGGTGATTGGTATTGTTCTTTATCATTCACTGTTCTTTGTCTACTCTGCTTCTTGGACTCCTCTGAGACTTACCTTCGTCTTAAACATTTCGGTGCTGTCACTACTTCTATCAGGCTGCCGTGGAAGTTATTGCAGTTTTCGAGATTGCTTGTATGATTCTAACGATAGTTTAACGGATGATCCCGCGTTGTCGGTAGGGAAGACACCCATAAGGACCCGGCTGATCACCTATGTGGCCTTTGAAAACTGTCCATTTGAGAGAACAAAGCGTTTAAAAAAACGGACCTTAGTATTTTCTTCTTGGGTTCATCTGAGACCGCCATATCCACCCACCGCTCCAGCAGATCAAGGGTTCGCATCCAGACCCCGGCAAGCAACACTTGGATAACTTTTAAATTGTTCCTAAAAATCAACAATGCTGAAGAGTTTGTTCCTGTGGGTGGCTGTGGCTTGCGTGGGGCTCGGGGCGGCCTTCATGGAGGACGAGGGGCTGCAGGGGATGGCACCCGTGACGGAGCACGAGAGGTTCTTGGAGGCCATGGCACAAAGGGTGGACAAAATGATGCAACCTGACTATAATTACTCGACGCCAACCAATTTCACTTCAGTGGAGACCAAAGAAGACACTTACAGGCAGCCCAGTGAGTGCGAGGAGCCCTGCAAGAAGCGTGGAGACAGGAAGCCTGCCGATAAATGCGAACCGTGTGACTCTTGCACGTGTTGCCCGCAGTGTGTAAAATGCGCATCGTGCCAGCCCTCTGTGAAATGCGTACCTTGTTGTCAGCCCTGTGTGGAATGCGTACCTTGTTGTCAGCCCTGTGTAGAATGCGTACCTTGTTGTCCGACCTGTGAGGAGCGTCAAACTTGCCCTTCTCGCAACGAATGTTAGTCTTGCGATAATTGAAGTGGGGAATATGCGCGTCCCGGGAGCCATGTAAGTAAGAACCCTGCTCTGAATGCCCACTGTGCTGCCTGCATTGCTCCCAGGAACAGGAGATTCAGTTGTCTGGTTACAGCAATGAAGAATTAAAGGCGCTCTGTGGGTCATGTGACTTTTCTTCCATAACAAATTTTCGTTAAGTATAAGAATATAATGATGACAATAGTAGTAGTAATAGTAGTAGAAGCAGAAGTAATAATGATAAAAAAAAATAATAGTAATAACGACAACAATAGCACATAATTTTAATCTCGCTTTGTTTTATCTCCTAGTGTGGCGCAAACCGTCTCTGATCTCTGTGAGCAAGCAGGCGAGAGAGAAGACACGCAGCTATACATAGATAGGAGTCCCCAGGCGTGACATATTTCCCAGCGGACCTTGAGTTGCTGTAAACAGGGAGGTTTCACTGTGATGAAGTGGTGGTGGTGGTGGTGGTGGTGATGGTGGTAGTGGTGGTGTTGTAGGTCACTCACACCTCTCTTTTATCATTAAGGTAAGTCAAGGTGAGTCTGAAATTGTCACGTGTTATTATTGAGTCACCTGTCGTTCTTCACCTGCTGGTTTATTACTTAATTGGAGACTATTTCGTGTTTATTTCCAAGTATCGCCTCATTCGGTGTGATTTCCCATGTGCTACTTTGCCTTTACTTTCTTTTATTTAATTTTCTAGCGTAAAAAAGATGCATTTAAAGAGTTATTTTATTTTATTTTATTTTTTTGTTACATATTTATCTCCACAAAAAGTTTTCTAATCTTGCGGTTTCCATGAGTGTTGTTCTTTGGTCCACATCAGTAGTGCTTCGTGTGATGCTTTCATTTTACTTGTTATCGTTCACGCATTCATTGCCTTTAACCCTTTGACTTTTACAGCTTTTTAGCTTAATAGAACTGTATCGCACAAACTTTGAATATAACTTCGAAAAACACCACTGATATACAAAAAAAAAAGTGTTCGAGTGTTTCAAATCTTTCAGAACCTGTAGTTTTACTCTTCCGTAGAACAGACTAAACTGAAAATAACAAGTGTCACATTATTGTCAGCGATTAAAGTGTTAAGGCATTTAGAGACTAACATGACGCTAAGATATATACTGAACCATCCTTTACTGTAGCGTCTCTCAGTCTGGCATGCCTCAGGGTACTGAAATTAACTCTACGGGGTGCTGGGAATGGACCTCAGCTGAATGTAATGTAATGTAATGGAACATTTAGACTAAGCATCAAAGTTCACTTGAGGGGGTTAATTTCTTTAGCATGTATCTAATCAGTTACTATTTTCTCTTCTTTGTTTTGTTTACTAATGACATCAGTACTGTTTCAGAATAAAGCCTTTATTAATGATTATCTAGATTGTTTGGGTGAAAAGACAGTAAACATCACTTTTCCACACCTAGACGCTCCTAGATATAATGGAAATGACAAGTTTGGTGTAGACAAAATCTTTAATGCTAGTAATCTAAAAAACTAAAATAACGAGTTCAAGATTGATAAAAAGAAAAAAAAAGAAATGAGATAAGAAGAAAACTGGTTCATAGATTTGGTGGTGGATGACTGGCACAAACCAAACATTCCTATAAGTGCCAAGTCAATAGCAAACTTTAGAAATATTAGATAAATTTAAGGATAATAATGATGGGAGGGTACAGGCATGTATTTTCCACGTGTAGGCCTATTAGTTTCTTGCAGTTTGCCTTGCTATTGCTACACACTTCTCTTACCGCCCCGCCACGCCAACCCTCCGTCACCCACCGTGGAGGAATCAGCCACGCCCTTAAGCCTCACCAGCCTGGCCCTTCACCGTCCCGAAACAGCGAGGGGAAGAAATGGACCATAAACACAAAAGGCTCGATGTTCACTTGTTTTCAGGGTTCGTTGCCATAGTGTTCCGGAAGATCTGCTAAAACTCTCACTCGAACTGTCAGTCTGTAAATAAAAAAAAAAAAAAAAATAGATGGCGAAGCAAAAACTAGGTAAAAAAAAAAAGATTAATACTTACTCGAACTGTCGGTATTAAAAAAGGGAAGACAAAATTAAAAGGATATAAATCTAACACTCATTCGAATTGTGAAAACTGAATAAAAACTAAAAGGAAAGAATTGGAAAAAAAAAAAAAGACTGTTCAATGATTGCTCAGTGATTTTACAGCGGTCATTCATCATTCATGTCTTACAATTACGTACGTGGAAGACTCCCCGCGGTGTAGCACAAAGTGAGTCGTGAAAGTAAACACTCATGGGATTGTAACACCGTGACCTGTGCTTTGTAAATATTATTGTAAAAAATACAGTTCATAAAGAGGGAATATAATGTATATTTTGTTTATTTGACCTGGACCATTAGAACTCATTGTTATGTGTATTATTTCGGAGATAGATAGATAGATAGATAGATAGATAGACAGATAGATAGATAGATAGATAGATAGATAGAGAGAGAGAGAGAGAGAGAGAGAGAGAGAGAGAGAGAGAGAGAGAGAGAGAGAGAGAGAGAGAGTGTGTGTGTGTGTGTGTGTGTGTGTGTGTCACCTCAAGCTACATGTGTTTTAGTGCTCTGCATACATTTGCTGCAGGCAAGTTTTAAAGTCAAAACATTAAGTAAATTTGTTGGACCATTTGTTATAGTCATAATTATACTACTTGTACAAAATGTTGTGGGCAATAAACTTACCTACCTATCTATCTACCTGTATCTATCTATCTATCTATCTATCTATCTATCTATCTATCTATGTCTGTTTATCACCTATCTATCTCTCTATCTATCTATGTACCTATCCCTATATCTGTGTATCATCTATCTCTCTTTCTTTCTTTCTTCCTTCTTCCTTTTCTTTTTTTTCTATTTATTCTTCAAAGTACTTACGTATCTATCTGTGTGTGGTGAGTTAAGAGACAGAGGCAGATTATTTTTGTACCTGACGACCTACCTACGTGCAGCATCTAATAACACAGGTATACTAAGCGTGAGAGAGACAATACCTAACAATGGGAAAACCTTCTGATACAGTCCATCTTCTGTGTCTCCTCTTTACTGCTTCTCCCTTTCCTTCTTCCCTTCATCTTATTCCTCTCTTATCTTGCACCTCTCCCTCCCACACTCGCTAAATTCACATTGCAGTATATCACACTTTCTCTCACCCCTTATTCTGTCCATCTCCCTAGTACAAGAATTAACCAGTATTCTCAATCCTTCATCCTTTCTGCTAGTAAACTCTGGAAATTCCTGCCTCGTTTTGTGTTTTTCCTACTTACGACTTAAATTTTTTTTTTTTCAAGAGGGATGTTTGAAAACTCTTCTCTAATTTTGGATCTATTTTAATATTGGATCTATTTGGTTCTATTCTTTGGGAACTGTCACCTTCAATGGATCTTTTTTATTGTTCTCTTTTTCTTTTTACACTTTGCCAGAGCACCTCCCATAAGAAAAAGAAAACGACATTATTCCCGCCTCTATCAAACTGCCTCACTCTTCAAGCAAAATCCCCGCACATATGTACTTTAATCACTCCCTGCCACTCAGTAATCTCCACTCATTCCCAAGTCAACCTCGCAGGGGAAGGAACATAAACTCTCAGGCCGGTAAGGTAAAGTAGAAAATATGCTAAACAAAACGACAAGAGAGAAGCAACTCTCAATGACTTCCGGGCCCAGGTGTTTTTCGCATCGTGATTAATTAACTTTTACCTGCGTGCGTTGCGGGAGCGTCCAGGTGATTTCTCTTTGCGGGGATGCGTAGGTGGTGGTGGTGCTGGTGGTAGTGGTGGTGGTGGTGTTGTGTTCTTATGTTTGCGTTCCATGTTGCTCCAGAAACAAAAAATAATGGAATTTCTTACCTTTTCACTTTTTCGACCTTTTCTGGAACGTCGTGTGCAACTTTCTTTAAAAATTTTGCCTCGTGCTTCTTGCTCTGTCTTCTGTTGTTGTGAAAAAAGTAACAAAAAAGGTAAATGTTATGTTCTAATTTTACTTTCCTTCTTTCTTTTCGCTTTCTTTCCTTCGTTCATTTATTTTATTTTTTTTCTTCCTTCCTTCGTTGTTTTCACTTTAATTCACTTCTGTTTTTCTTCTCACCTGCTTCCCTTCGTTGTTTTTCGTTTCTCTTTCCTTTCTTATTTGGCCTGTTTCCCTGTTTCATTCGTCATTCAAATTTCTCCCTTTTTCATTTCTAAAATCTCTCTCTCTGTCATTATGTTACTCGCTTTCCTTTCCTTTCTTTCTTCATTATTTTTTTCCCCTTTTAAAATAATTTTCTTTACTTCCTTTCTCTATCTCTTTTTATTACTACACTGTGTTTCCCATTCCTTCATGTAATACCCGTTTCATCTTCTGTTTCCTCTTCTTCCTTATTTCATTGTTTTTCTTTATTTATTTACATTATTTCAGCTTGTGCATTACTGTTACTGTGCCATTTGCATTTCACTTCCTTCCTTTAATAATTCCTCTCTTTTTTATTCATTCATATTACCTTCCTCCCTTCAACTTTCCTTTATTTCCTTCTCTCTTTTTCCTTTATGCTTCCAACCTCTTTTATCACTATAATGTGATCTGTTCTCCCACTTCCATTCTATGGTAATTTCATCTCCCTCTTTCTCTATCTTCCCTTTCTTAATTATTTCATTATTTTTTTTCATTCCTCTTTTCCCTATTGTTTGCTGTCTTTATTTATTCTAATACCTCTTGCCATTACTACATTATTCACGTTTTCCTTTCATCCTTTCATAGTTTCATCTTTCTTTCATTTCCCCTTTACATCTCTCGTCTACTTTTGTGCTTTCTTTATTCAAACACCTGCTATTAATACACTGTTCACCTTTTCCCTTCATCCACTCATAATTTCTTCTCTTTCTCTTTCATCTTCCCACTATCTACACTCATAATTGATAACAACTTATCAAGACGCACCAGCAATAGGAGGCATGACGGCGCGAGGCAAAGTATAACGTGATACAGTAATAAAATAAAAGAGCGTCAGACAGCCAGTATTTCCTGCAGTAATGGCCAATAATAATACTTTCTCCCGTGACCCTCAGTGGTAAGCAGGTGCAGCAGACACGTGGTGCTTATTGCGTCACTGAAGTGCTTGTGTTGTATTGAGTTCTGCTGTTTCTTTCTTTTCCATAACTCAGTTTTTTTATTTATTTTTTTCTATTTATCTTTTTATCAATAATTTAGCTCTTCCAATTGTTTTTCTTACCGATGATGTGTCTTTTTTCATCTTACATTTTGTTGTATTAAGTTATGTTGTGTTTCCTTCTCTTCCTCAGCTCTCAGTGTTTATTTGATCTATATTTTAATCAGTATTTTAGTTTTTTTTTATCTTACATTTTGTTGCATTTAGTTTTGTTGTGTTTCTTTCTCTTCTTTAGCTCCTTTCTTTTTTTTCCTATTTATTTCATAATATTTATCTTATTATACTCTGTTGTCTTTCGTATTTTTATCTATGTATTTATTTTCCCTTTTCTCTCTCTCTTATTAACGTTTAATGTTTTTTTTTTAATCTTATAACTTTATGTTTTATTTGTCATTCTTTGTGCCTTTTTCTTCTTAAATTATTTCAAGCTTATTTTTCCCGTGAGCTTTGCTATTAATTTTTCACTATTCTGTAAATTTTGTTTTCTCTCTCTAAATGACTTACTTTTTAGGTTATATGTATTTTTTTGGGGGGGGTTATTATATCATTGAATTTCGTGCTTTCCCTTCCTTATTTTGATCATTCTTTATATATTTGTTTAATTTGATATTTTCTTCATAATCCAATTAGATTATATTTTATAATCTATTTTTCTGTCTCATGTAATTATTTGCTTTCTTTTTTTACGCACTTTACCATTACGCTGCATAGTTTTAGGTAAATTAGTCTATCAAATCAATTAATTTAACTTTCTGTTGTTTTTCAGTGTCACCTGTCCTTCACTGCAAACTCTCCCTTCCTTCCCTTCCTGTACAGTTACCTTCGCCTCTGCCTTCCCGTAATAACTCCCTTTTTGCCCACCCACTTATCTTTCCTTCCTTTAATAACTTCTTTTTATGCACTTACTTTTCCTTCCTTCCTTCCTGTTTCCTTCCCAACCCCAACAATCCCTTTTTTCTTACCTTCCTTTCTCTTGCCTTATTCCATTCTCCCTCTCTTTCCTTCCTTTCTTTCTCTCATTACGTATGTCTTTCCCTTATGCTTTCTTTCCCTTTTTAATCCGTATTCCTTTTCCTTCACCTGCACGTGGAAACAACAGCAAATAAGAAATAAAACTAGACATATATAATATTGAGATAACTGAACATCTTTTATCTATTAAGTGGCAAGGTAATGATTCTTCCCTCTACTAAAAAAATATGAAGAAAACAGAAAGTAGAGATGTTTTGTACTGCGGGATGGGACATGAGTAGTGGATAGGAGTTGGGGGTCGTAGGGGAGTTGTAGGGGAACTGTATGAGTGGATAGGGAAGCTGGGGAGTGAGGGAAGGAAACCCATTCGAGCATTGCAACTGAAGTGGAGGAAAAGAGGAAGGGAAGGAGGGAGGGAGGGTGGAGAAAGTGGGTGGTGGTAGTGCCGGTGGCAGGGCGGGGGGTGGGGGTGGCAGGTGTGTGTCTGTGTGTCTGTGGTGTGTGTGTGTGTCCGTGTGTGTGTGTGGAGGCCAGTGTGAGAGTGTGTGTCGACCAGTGTGCACGCGAGGACCACCAGGCTCTGACACACGCACACAGACGTACACGCGGCATGCTTTGGCGTCCTCCAGGTATAGAGTCCATGTGTACCTGCAACTCTCACTGACTCTCACTGTCGCTCTCACTCATCCTCTCCCTCCCTCCGCGCACTTCTCTCTCACGCTACACACACAATTGCCGTGCATCTTAACAACTTCACACACACATAGTTTTTCTCATTCATTTATAATTTTCTTCCTGTCCACAGCTGTCTTCCTCTCACCTCACTGATGCACCTGTTCCCTCCACCTGTGTAAGTCCCATTTTCATCAAGTACTTCCTGTCATACCTATATATTCAATTTCTCAAAGACTAGTGTTACCTTCAGTGTATAGGATTATTTTTTATCCATCACACCTATCCTCTTACCTTCTTACCCTTGTTCTCTCCACCTGTAAGTCTTATTTTCATCAGGTATTTTCAGTCACACCTTTTATTCTATTTCTCAAAAACATGTGTTGCCTTCCGTACATGTTTATTCCTTACCTATCACACCTGTCCTCCTCTCACCTTCCACCTGTCCGGTCTCATTTCCACTAAGTATCCTCATTCATACTTGTATATGTTCTTTCTACGGTACCAGGTGTTAGTTTACATCCTATCATCTTCTGTACCCTAAGTAACTCACATGACACGTGCTTTTTTCCTGTATTCTTACTTTACTCTTTTATTTTATCAAGTGACTAATTTTCTCGGCGACGTTCTCGGAAGAAAATGACGGAGGCGTGAAAGTGTGACGCTCCTGGAAGTGGCTTATGAGTTTACTTGACGCAGCTCTTGTCATAAAGAAGAAAAAAAAATGTTATTGTGACGGTGCGCTTTTGTGATGTGTTTTGTGTTCGTGTGTGTGTGTGTGTGTGTGTGTGTGTGTGTGTGTGTGTGTGTGAATGGGTGGGTGGCTATGTGTGAAGGGAACAGTAGATGAGAAGAAGGGGAAAAATTAAAAGGGGAAGAAGAGAAGAAGGGGGAAATTTTGTAGAGTGTGATGGAGCTATGGGAAAAAGGAAGGGATATGCCAGTGAGAGGAATGGGAAGAACGATAGTGTTTGTATTAGTAAAGGAGTAAAAAGGAAAAGTAATGGATAAAGGGAAGAGAGGAAAAATAAAAATAAAGAGGAAATAGAGTGAAAGAATGTAAGCCATTACGTGATTACAGAAAAAAATCTCTCTTAACCGAGTTTCGTAATTTATCATCATCGTCATCATCATTTTAATAATTTCACGTAAAAACTAGTTCTTTTCTTGCTGACATGACAAAAATAACCTTACAGCAGGAAAAATCTCTAATATTCGAGTTTTATCATCACCACTACCATCATCATCATCATCATTTTAGCAATTTCAAACAAAGGCCACTCGTTGCTAACATGAACAAAAATCAGTCTTACAGCAACTCACCAAACGACTTTTTTCCTTCTCTTTAGATCAAGTCCCACAAGTTTTAATGTTTCTCATCAGGCAGCATCTGTTATCTTCTTTAGTCTGCTTCCTACCACTCTTCCTTCACACTTTCCTACTTCATTTACTCACCGATCTTTCTTCTTTTTCATTACCTACACATGTTTAAATATACCTGCACCACCTCTATTTTGCTAGCTTAGATAAACAAATATAATGCAGGCTACATTCATACATACATACAAGTTAGTACAGCTTACGAGTTTACTGTGTATAAATTACGTAAAGGAGAAATACAAAATTGCATATAGATAGACAAAGAAAGAGAGTTACAGACAGAGATAGATAGATAAAAAGACACATAACAAAACAAACGGACAGATACACAGACAAATGAATAAATAAACTAGCGGACACACACACACACACACACACACACACACACACACACACACACACACACACACACACACACACACACACACACACCTGGCCTCAAATAAGAATAATATTAATGATATCCCACTTTCTCACTCGTGGTTTTGTGAATGACCGCCTGACACACCCACGCCTCTTCCTCATGTCACATTATCTTAACAAACAAAACAGAAAAAAAAATGTTATCTCCTATATTTATCTTATCGTTATTTATTATCTCATCCTCTTCATTTCCCTTCCCTTTCATCTTATTCATATTCATCATCTCTCTATGTTTATGCTACTTATTTCCTTCCTTCTTTCCTTCCTTTAACTCTCAATTTCCAGCGGTCAAACTTTGTGTGTGTGTGTGTGTGTGTGTGTGTGTGTGTGTGTGTGTGTGTGTGTGTGTGTGTGTGTGTGTGTGTGTGTGTGTGTGTGTGCGTGTTTTGTATGTATAAGTATCTCATCTACTTTCACTATAAACCTCAAAGTGTGTTGATTCTATGCACTTCTAAACTTTATATCGTCATTATGCTTGCTCTTGTTTATCCCTCCTCCATCCACATCCTCGCCCTCCCCCACCTCTTCCTTATTCCCCTCCTCCTCCTCCTCCTCCTCCTTTTATCCTTGTTCTCATTCTCACCCACCTCCTTTCCTACTCTCATATTCATATTATAATTTGTGGTTTTCACATTGTTTTCTTTTCTTTTCTGTATAAATTTTCTTGAGATAACGATGGAAACAGGAAATAATGATAAACAACCGGATGTAAAGGTAATGATCATCAGGACTGTACATGAAACCGATTGAAAGATGATTGAAAAGAGACGCAACAATGAAACAAGAAAGATAAACACAATAGAAAAACAAACACAAAAGATCATAAACGTTAAAATTTTCAAGAACAATGGTATCGAGAACACACACACACACACACACACACACACACACACACACACACAGGAAAGCAGGATCTAACATTTAATACGATTGCAACCAACATATTTTTTTCCCTCCTTTCCACTTGGAACGGAATTAGACGAAGAGAGAGAGAGAGAGAGAGAGAGAGAGAGAGAGAGAGAGAGAGAGAGAGAGAGAGAGAGAGGTTACACAGCACAACGCGTCTCATTGTAAGCACCAAAGCATTACACCAATCACGTATTTTTGTGGCCAATAGTATAACAAAAGAAGAAAAAAAGTCAGTTAATCAAATATGTGTGTGTGTGTGCGTGTGTGTGTGTGTGTGTGTGTGTGTGTGTGTGGTGTCTGTAATGCGGTGGGTTCGGAATTCGCAAGGTAAGAGCAAGCACTGATCTCTCTCTCTCTCTCTCTCTCTCTCTCTCTCTCTCTCTCTCTCTCTCTCTCTCTCTCTCTCTCTCTCTCTCTCTTCTCAAACGCTATAAGGAAAAAAAATGTGATACGTTAAACATAGATATTAGACAATAATTGATAATTGATAATAATAATAATAATAATAATAATAATAATAATAATAATAATAATAATAATAATAAAGCTACATCATCGCTATTGTCTAACTTGCGTATTCTACGTAAGTGTGTCAATCACGTGACGTGCGCGCGAGCGAGCGAACGAGCGAGAGACAGACTGAGACAGAGAGAGAGAGAGAGAGAGAGAGAGAGAGAGAGAGAGAGAGAGAGAGAGAGAGAGAGAGAGAGAGAGAGAGAGAGAGAGAGAAAAACTCGCACATCTTTTCTCTCCCAAAAGTCAAAGTCGAAAAAAATTCGGCCAATTTATTTCCGGAGGTGTCGATGTTATTTCTCCATTAATTTCTACACACCAGCTCGTCTTCTGCCTCACAAGTTTCTCTCAATGAGCGTCTCTCCCCCCTTACCTGCACTGCGAGGGAGGAGCCAACTTCCGGGCTCCTGACAGGTGTTCCCAGTAGCCACGGTCGATGTGTCATTATTTGGAAAGCTTATGGACCCTTCCTACTACTTCTTAGATTTAGTGGGTCTTTATATGTGTCGCGTTCTCTTTGTCTGTCTCTCTGTTTGTCTGCCTCTGTGTCTCTATCTGTGTCTGTTTGTCTGTCTGTCCGTCTATCTGTCCGTCTATCTGTCTGCCTCCTCCTCCTTGACGAGTAAACACAATGCGTACCAATGGGAGTCTAAGTTTAGGAATGTATTGGTGAAAGAAAGTGAGTATAATGTAGACTTTGTTTAGAATCAGTTTCGGAGAAGGGGAAAATATCGAATTGGAAATGAGAAGAATCATAATTAGTCAGAAATAATTAGTCAAAGTTTGAAGTAAATTATCTCTTCTAGTCAGTATTTTTTTATTCTATTTATCTTTTTATTCATCTATAAGCCTTTCTTTCTAATTCATTTATTATCTATCTATCAATCTATTTATCTGTTTATTTATGCATCATATCCGTTCATCTATCTGGCATTTAATCAACACATCTACCTACCCATCTATCAACCCATCCACCCACCTACCTCCCTACCTACCTCCACACCTATCCACCCGCACGTCACTCCATCACAGAAGTGGACAGAATAGGGGCGGCGCGGGGACCAGTAGCAAATTGGAGTCAACTTTCCACAACTTAATGGCTAATGGCACGGGAGGGTTCCGGTGGTCGCGGCGGAACTAACGTACAGAGCGGGGCGTGAGCGTGCGCCAAGCTCTCTATCTGTCCATCACACTCTCTGGTGGTGTTGCTCTACTCTATGGCTCACCAGCACGCCTCAAGATCCCCAATTTAGCTGCACTTACTCAAAAGCTTAATTCGTGCGTTTTTAGCCTTAGTTTCATCGCTTAGTACGTTGTTTCTTTATGTTCCCTCAGATACTTAATTCGTCTGTTTTTATAAGCTTAGTTTCATGGTTTAGTACGTTATTTGTCCGTTCTTTCAAATATTAAACTGTCACTTTTTTTTCTAACCTTAATTGTGAACACTTTCTTTAGAGACTTAAGCTGCATGTTCTCTTAGCTTTAATTTCATGTTTTAGTGTAGTGTGATACTGTTTCTCAAGGGATAAAGGCGTAGATTATATATTCATTCTCGAAGACTTATTGCACTCATCATTTGAGCCTTAATTTGTGAACATTTTCACAGAGGTTTGAATTATACGTTCTAGTAACTTCAGTTTCATGTGTTAGTGTCCCGGGATTCTGTTTCTTAAGGTGTGAAAGTGCACATTGTCTTCACCTTGCATTTTTGGTGAGCCAGGTGATTTGCTCGCAGGTAAAAGGCAACACTTGTTTAATTATGACTTGTGGGAATAATTTGCGCCGCTACGCAGTGTTAATTTAAATGTAACCAGAGTGCTATGTAAATAAGGTGTGTGTGTGTGTGTGTGTGTGTGTGTGTGTGTGTGTGTGTGTGTGTGTGTGTGTCTGTGTGTGTGTGTGTATCCGTGCGTGTGGGTGGGTGCGTGCGTGCGTGCGTGCATGCGCGAGCGCAGGTGTAAGTTACTTTGTCAGCACATGAAAGCTCTCTCTCTCTCTCTCTCTCTCTCTCTCTCTCTCTCTCTCTCTCTCTCTCTCTCTCTCTAATTCATGGAGAGAGAGAGAGAGAGAGAGAGAGAGAGAGAGAGAGAGAGAGAGAGAGAGCCACACAGACACACAGGCAGACAGACACAGACACACAAACAGACAAACAGACAGAGTGGGACACAAATAGAAACATAAATAAACACCGACAAACAAACAGAGAGACAAACACATTCACTACATGAGGAAGACTTATTCACATTCAAGAGTGTAAAGTGAAACAGATGCATTACTCGTACAAAACACGGCAGCTGGCAACCCTTGTATCTCTCCTTTGTAGGCAGTGCGGTATACGAAATGAGATGATAATAATTCGCACCTGCAGGAGAAGGAGGAGGAGGAGGAGGAGGAGAACAGGAAGAACAAGAAGAATAAGAAGATAGTGGTTGACTTATTGACTAAACGCGTCACAGAAAACCTGTAATATAGCTCAGAGAGAGAGAGAGAGAGAGAGAGAGAGAGAGAGAGAGAGAGAGAGAGAGAGAGAGGAGAGAGAGAGAGAGAGAGAGCAAACTACATAAACAGTCCCTTAACTACTGTATCATCACAACCCATTATAATCTCTTTCTCTTCGGTCGACAAAAATTAAACCATTACCAACACTTCTATTCTTGCCTGGACACGCTTACTCAGGCCTACAGCAAGGAGAAAGGACGCCAGACATACAGACACACAGACACACAAAATACCCATTACATTACGTCATCATGAAACACAGCGTCTCTAATTACTCTTTCACATTTTGCCTCTCGTCATCCATCATCGTTGGCAGTAGTTTAGATCTGATAAACACACAGGCTTCTCTTAAGATGGTTCCTTGTTTTGAACGTCACAATGGGTAATGAGAAACGTGGGAATGCGCTCACTCTCCTCCCTACTTGTCGCCTAAACGTGCAGGGAGCCGAGATAGAGGGTGTTGCCAGAGAGAGAGAGAGAGAGAGAGAGAGAGAGAGAGAGAGAGAGAGAGAGAGAGTAAATAGAGATGTTTGCTATTGCCATTTGATAACCAAACATTTAGAAAGAAAAGTTGAGAGTAAGCAAATATCTTAAACACCAGGCCATGTTGTATTGACCAAGACATAAGCATAGAGGAAGTAAAAATGAAGAAAGGAGGAGGAGGAGGAGGAGGAGGAGGAGGAGGAGGAGGGAGGAAGGAGAATACTAAAGAAAAATGAGAGGCGAAATGGCGTAATGCTAAGATAGTCATCAATATCTCGCACACACACACACACACACACACACACACACACACACACACACACACACACACACACACACGTCCCATTTCTTATTTTTACTTTTTCTCAGCCTTCCTTTCTTTTTTTTCTTCTTGCTGTGTTTACCTGGTTTCCGTGTTCTTTTCCACGTCACTTCACCTTCCTTTTTTTCCCTTCTCTTTTTCCCACCGCCTCCACCTCTGCCTTCCACATTTTCCCCACTTCCCGCCCTCCTTCCTGCCGCCTCGCCCGCTGAGACCCCGCCCGCCGTGACCACAGATGACAGTGTGTGAGAGGCAAGGAAGGACATTGCACATTCCTTCTTTAATGATGCCTCACTTCTCCGTCTATCCGTCCTTCTGTCTGTCTGTCTGTCTGTCTGTGCGTCTGTGTGGTTGTCTGTCTCTCTATTATCAAAGTTACTATTGTACTGTATTTCAACCAGACGCCAAAGATGAACACAAAACACAAATCATACATAAAATTCTCTCTCTCTCTCTCTCTCTCTCTCTCTCTCTCTCTCTCTCTCTCTCTCTCTCTCTCTCTCTCTCTCTCTCTCTCTCTCTCTCTCTCTCTCTCTCTCATGCACCATAAATCTCATTGTTACCGCGTCAAAATCATATCAGCCAATCGAATCAGTCGATCAGTTATTCAATCAAATAATCTCTCTCTCTCTCTCTCTCTCTCTCTCTCTCTCTCTCTCTCTCTCTCTCTCTCTCTCTCTCTGGGGTACACAGCGCCATATTTGCACACTGTTGCGAAAAAAAGGGGTACTGTGGGAAACAAACATTAATGGCTCAAGGAATCGTTGCCTCAGGTGATGGTGGCGGTGGTGGCGGCGGTGACAACACTCCCAAGGTCACGTTTTCCAGGACCCGGAGCGGCGATCTAGAAGCTGTCTGGCTGGTCACGTGCTCGGTTCCATCAGGGTGGGCTAACGAATACCTCGAGACATTAACTATTATTCAGAAACGCTTTGCTCTCTCACCACGACCATTTTGAAAGGCAACCAAGATGATTAGCCGTGTTCTCGAGAGTGTTTCTTCTGTTAATAATGTAGAAATCTTGTTACTCTGTCACTAGAATCGTAAAACACTCTCAAAAACCAGTGTAACTTCAACCAGAGCCTTTAGAAAATAGTGGACGTGCGCCCCATAAATGTTTCAGAATATGGTCCATTGTAAGAGTATGCGACTAAGACTAGTTTTGGTATTTTTAAACGCTTCGCTCTCTCATAAGGAGTGCTTTCGAAGGCTATAGAGATTATTATTCGGGTTGTCATGGGGTGTTCTTCCTCATTGATGATGAAGAGTCGTCATTAAATTGTCATTAGAGTCATGAACACGTCCATTAATGACCTCCACTACAGTGTGTTCAAAGAATTCCAGATAAAACGCTGAAACTTTTAAGAAAAACCGCGTTAGCCTTTAGCTGCTAATGGTAATATGAACTTTGTTGTATTTGGACACTGAGATGATTTTACTGACTCAAAATAAGACTTCGGGCACTAGAATGATTAAGCTTTTGCATGATACCTTCTGCAATTAGTGGCAACGTGTACTCTGAACCTGCACAATATCATTTCATTATTTCTTTCACTACTAAACGATTTTTCTCTATAATCACGCCTTACAGCTTTTAAAGCAGTTTTTGTACTGCAGTCTTTTAAATAGTTTTGCAACTGGAAGAGACAAAATAAAACTCTTTTTTTTTTCTGTTTTCATGTAAACGTTTACAGTGCTCTTAATGTTGAAAACAACGGCGTAACAGTAGCAAAATTAAGACAACCAGGTGTTCTGAAATGTCTCAGTGTGTTGGGCAGACAAAGGTAAGCTGGATGAAAGTTATTGGGATTTTCAAAGGTGTTTTCAAGACTGAAGTGATGACTTATCAAGGTCTGCATCATCAATTGAAAAAAAAAAAATATGCAAGAATTCAGCTATCTCTGTGGCCTTTGAAAATACCCCTTATGACAACCTAACACGTTTAAGTACACGGGTCTGAAGAACGGTAGCAGTGAAACGGTTAAAGATTCTACCGTTTGAAGTAAAGCTATTCACGCCCAGGTAGGTACAGGTTGGAAGAGGACTGGGTTACATGTACGTGATGTTTTAGGAAAAGTTACGTTTACCTTCAAATTTACCTTGAAACACCTCATGGCTTCAGGACGTGACTGTGATTACCGAAGAGGGCGCGGCTCAGGTGCGGCCTACTGGAGGAGGACTTACTCGTATTTGGGCTGAATTACATACGTGAATGGCGAGGAAAAGTGAAGTTTACCTAGAAATCCACCGTACAATGCTGAACACGGGCTGAAGTTTACAGTTGACTAATGAAGCTAGTAATGATCATGGTGGTGATAATGATTGTGATTAATGAAGGTTTTAACTCGTGCCAAAGAAACTATGAACATTTAAGAAAAATCAAAATGAGAATCAAGGTCAGAAAAGAAAAGTGGCACGAGCTGAAAGTGATAAAATTCTTTCGAAACTTTCATTAATTTTCAAGCCAAGAAAACGTTACTTGCTCAACGTTTAGCGTCGGGAACAGTAAACACACCGCATCGGTGAGCAGCCTTTGGTTACTTACTTTCTTCTAACTTTCGGATCCCACAGCAAACAGCGAAGGACCCAAAACTCTCCCTGAGGAATACCGACGCGTCCCCGTGACTGATCAGGGACGGATTAACAGAGTAAACACCGACAGATCAAACAAACACGGGAGGAGGGAAAAAAAGATGAGTTAAGAGAGAGAGAGAGAGTAAGACCAAGACACACTCCGTAGGCTAAGAGAGAAAGCTTCGTCTTGTTTGCTGGGATGAGGAGCGAGCCGGAGCACCGGTTTGCCAAGGTGTGCCGCGGGTGATACACACACTGGGATACTTTTTTTTTTCGCCGCCTCTTGTTCTCTTTCTCTCCGCGTCCCACTGACAATGCCGCCCCAAAGCTGCTGCTGCTGCTGCTGCTACTACTACTACTACTACTACTACTACTACTACTATTACTGCGTCTGCTATTGTTACTACTACTATACATAAAATAAACTACTACTACTACTACTACTACTACTACACACACACACACACACACACACACACACACACACACACACATACACACACACACATACACACACACACACACGTACATACGCACACAAACAGTTGGATAGATAGATAGATAGATAAATAGATGGATAGATAGATTGACTGATTGATAGATATATACTATACTGACCAGAGTATACACATAAAATAAACACTAAATATGAAATGCATCCTACATACTAATTATAACTCAAATACTATAGCATAAACATTGCAAATGTAGCACCCTCTCCACACACACACACACACACACACACACACACACACACACGCACACATACTTAACACTTCATCCTATGCGACAACAATGATAGAGTGTGGGTGAGGTGGGTGCCCACTTTCTGTTGACTGAAAGCTTTATCGCCTGCAGAGAAATCTTAATCTCTAGAGCACAGTACGCAGCTTTCTTCTGCCTCCGCGTGTCTGCATCCACGCTGACTGAGATAAGGAGAGTGAACGCTGAGAAGATTCTGAACACCGTATTCTTAAACATTTCCGTAGTCAGGATGATTAGACAAATTTAAGGATGGGAGGATAGGTGATAAAAAGGTTGACATGTTTTATACAGGGACTGTCACGTGTAGGGTTGATGACTTCTTGCAGCTTCCCTTATTTTCATGTGTTTATTACCCTTTCAACAGTCTCTAGAGGAAGTTAGTGAGATTTTCAAGGGTGTATTTAGGATTCTAGTGATAGGATGAAGCTTTTTTTATTTATATTCTTATGTTATCTCCAGTTGTAACAGTCTCTACTGGAAATTAATGTGATTTTCGAGGGTGTATTTATGATTCCAGTGATAGTTTGAGGATTCTATCAGTGGAAAAAGAAACCCATGAGAACCCAAATCCCTGTGGCCTTTAAGATTGGTCCTTTTGAAAACCCGAGTATCTTATGAGTACACACAGATAGAGGGCGTTGCTTTCTTAATATTTATCTCCTGGGAATGTTGATCATTAGCCTTGATACCCACTGATCCATTCAGACACGTTATTGTTTTACTTTCTTTATATCCAGTACTTCCCCCTCCTCTCTCTCTCTCTCTCTCTCTCTCTCTCTCTCTCTCTCTCTCTCTCTCTCTGATTACCGACACACCATTACCTGTTGATTGATGCCTCTTGCGAACGCCTCCCTCTCTCGTGATATTGAGGGCGTGTTTAGGGTCTGTTTGTGTGTGTGTGTGTGTGTGTGTGTGTGTGTGTGTGTGTGTGTGTGTGTGTGTGTTTGGTGCGTAAAGGGTGTGTAGGTGTGGCAATGTGTGCGTATTTGCGTGAAGTCGAGTGTGTTTTTGATAAGTTGCCTGTGTATCCGTATATCATTTTGTAGTGGAACTTATTTTTGTTTTCTCTCTCTCTCTCTCTCTCTCTCTCTCTCTCTCTCTCTCTCTCTCTCTCTCTCTCTCACACACACACACACACACACACACACACACGCATCTTACGCCATTCACACGCACCAACACCACCACACTCTCAATGCCAAATATAACAAGCCTTACATAGCAAACCTCAACTTTCCTATTCTCTTTCCAGCACAGTGACCATGGACGCCTCACACACACTGCTGCTGCTGCTGGGTAAGTGCTGGCTGCCTCTGTACTAGTAATAAGAACCGACAATATCCTGAAACACTTCTGCTCCGCAAGTTCCTTACATTCAAAAGGCTCTAGCTGAAGTTAAACGTATTTTTAAGGATGTTTTTACGGTTCTAGAGATAGATTGATAATATTTCTACATTATCAAAAGGCGAAACACTCTTGAGAACTTGGCTAATCATCTCTGTGGCCTTTGAAAATTGGTGTGGTGGGAGAATGAAGGGTTTCAGATATGGAGCCATTTGTACTTGATTACTGGGTTGCACTTAGTAATGAAAAGCAAGAAGGCGTGTTTGGGGATGGGCTGTGGGAGGGAAATGACAGGAGTGCTGCAGAGAATGGGAGGGGACATGTAGGTAGGAGAGTAAGTGGTGGTGATCCGATGGTGCTGAAGTGTGTTGTTAGGTGTGGTTTTGATGGTCTAACTGTACCTGCTGTGGCCTTGCATTACGCGTTATGATCACTGCGGCACGTGCATGCATAGATACACGCACACACACACACACACACACACACACACACACACACACACACACACACACACACACACACACACACACACACACCTGGTCCATTTTGCTTAATTAATAGATAGGTAGGAAACACGCTCACACACGGGGGAAAAAGCTAATTAACTATTTGAATATGCGTCCTTTTAAGATAAGTAAAAGCAAATATTTATAAGCT
>NC_087180.1:12721614-12754114 GCF_035594125.1 Scylla paramamosain | reverse complement strand
GGCTGAATGAATGTCTGAGTAACTGGGCTAGCTGACATACTATTCATCTCATCTACTGCTCACCTGTTTGAATTTGAGTTATCTGTTACTTGTCAGGCTGGTGTTGTTTCTACGAGAGTGACTTGAATGAATAACTGGATGAATGCATGAATAACTAGGTTTCCGAATAGGCTATCTGACTCACCTTTCACCTGACTCATGCCTCATCTATTTGACTCATTACCTGTCAAAGCGAGGAACCACTGTCTCTACGTAAATAAATGAGTGAGTGACTGGCGGAGAGAGGTCATAAATAATCAGGGTTCCGTAAAGGCTGCCAGACTCAGCACTCACCTGACTCACGCCTCACCTGCCTGACTCGTTACTTGTCTGTCTGTATGTCCTTCAGTATCTTGCATTGCCTCACACACTGTCATCTGGTACACTGAATCATCACATTTCATCATATTCGTCCATTTTTTTCCTCTCTCTTTCTCTCATTCCCTTGTACTGGAAAACATGTGGCCTTTGTTTATTTCATAGAATCATGATGACTGGAAAGAAAATCGAGTTCATTTTTTTTGTTTAGTTTTTATGTGAAATATCTGCTACTTCGATGTAAAAAATGTATCTGTTCTTTATTTTTATTTATTTTTTGTCATGCTAGATTCTTTTTCCATCGATCATCATTATCAAAGCAACAACAACAACAACAACAACAACAACATCAACAACAAGAGTAATAAAGCTCCAAAAAACAATTATAACACTTTCTGTACACAATGACTTCCTGTTTCATATTCCATACATTCAGTTCACCCCTAGTTTCCCCCTAACCCTCTCTTCTTTTTCTTCCCATGTATGTCCTCTTTCTTCCTCCCCTTCATCCTTTACGTCCCTTCCTCTCATTCCTTCCTGCCTTCCCTCCAAATATCCAATCCCTTTTTCCTCTCCTTCTCTTCCCTTTCTCTGTACTTCCTCTAGACTTCATGTACCTCGTTTTCTTTCTCTCCTTCTTCCCTTTTTCCTTCCTGCCTCACTCTCTCCTCCCCGGACTCTCCTCACACCTGCCTCATGGCCCATCAGATAGACGCAAGAGAGGCAGGTGTTGTTCTCGTGTTTCCGGACAAAGCTTTGCCCTATTCCCCGTAGGCTCACCTGGCTCAGAACTTACACCTGGTCTCTCTCTTCATCTGTAGTTAGTGTGACGTAGGTAGAGATTTGTGTGGGGTATACTGTTTCATTGAATTTTTTTTTTATTTTATTCTTTTTTGTTTTATTGTAAGGGCTGTAAAAAGTTAGTTTCAGTATATTTTATTTTTTTCTGTCTTCCTTTACGTCAGACAGAAAATCCAGTGTTCTTGAAGTAATCACAATATCCAAGGTTGCAGAAGACTTGTATTATTGAACTCTATGAACTCAACACTGCACCGCTGACTCCATTCCAAGTACATACGAGTAAGCATAGAATGAAAGCTGCAGGAAGCCTGTGGACCTACACGTGGGAGGCTCTGTATAAAGCACAGACACTACCCACCTATCAACCTTATCCTTAGTCTTATCTGATGTTTTATTTATTTATTTTTTTCACCTGTTTTTTGAGCAATAATATCCAGAGAGGAGTATAAAGCATAGACATCTGAGTATTAAGCATCGTCTCCTTTCCCCACCTGTTATCATGATTCTTAGTCTTATCTGATCTTTTAATTTTTTTTTCCACCCTATATCTCTCAGCAATTTCCAGAGAGTATTAAGACGCTCCCTGGAACTTAATTGCATGACCTGATTGGAATTTTTTTACCATCTTTTTTTTTTTTTTTTTGAAGGAGAAGCAATTAAACGGGAATTTCTACTTTTATCTATTTATCTTTTCATTATAGACGTTCACCAGTGTTACGTATAGATATAAGTATATATGTATATAAAATACGTAAAAGTGTATAATGATAAAAAAAAAAAAAATTGGTGAGAACGTTCGTGTTTGCCTGTAATCCATCAATCCATTTTTTCTTCGTTTTTTACTCATTTTTTTTTCATTCTTTTCTTATTTTTTATTCCTGTCCTTGGCAGCCGTCGCCTCTCCAGCCTCGTCAAACACCAAGACGGAATTTGTCCTTCAGCAAACAAGATATTCAACGAGGAATTTTTCTATTTTTCTTGAGTTTGCTTATATAAGTTTTCCGTTTTTTTTCCTCACATCCCGTGGGACGAGAGTCATGGAGGGCATGGAGCAGAGAGGGAAGAAGAGCGAGGATGGAGGAGGAAGGAAAAAAATGTAAATGGGAATGAAAAAAAGAAAAAAAGAGGGTAAAAGGAAGGAAAGAGGGAAGATATATAGGGAAAGGAGAGGAAGATAACAGGCGAAAACATGAGGAAGAAAGGAGAATTTGTGAATAAGGAAGAATAATAAAATGAGGAAAAGAAAGCGATGATGATGATTAATAATAATGATTCTGACAGCAATAAAAAAAAAAATGAAAATTGGAGAGGGACCCAAAGGAGGAGGAAGAGGACAAACAAAGAAGATATGAATAGAAAACACGAATAAAAGACAAAAAAAAAAAACAGGGAAAGAAAATGAGAATAAAGAATAAAAAAAACTGAAAGAAGAGAAGGAAACAGAACACAATGGAAAAAGAGAACGAAAAACCACAACAATCCACCCCCCTCTCTCTCTCTCTCTCTCTCTCTCTCTCTCTCTCTCTCCCCCCTAAGCAGCGCACTCAACCGCAACCCGAGACTACTGTGCTGTACTGTATAATACCACGGTTAAGGCTCCTCAGTGTACGGTAGGTGGCGGTGTGACCCAAAGCTTCTGACGCAACTTTGAAGCTGACTGGCACCTGCAGGACGCCGCCCGTGACTCACGACTCCTGCTGCAATATATATATCCTCCTACTGTCTCTCACTCTCTCTCATTTTCCTTCTCCGACTAATCTTTTTTCTCGTTTGTCCTTCTTCTTCTTGTTCTTCTCCTCATGTTCGTTCTTTTATTTACTTATTTGTTTTTTCTTTTTGTTTTCTCTTCTTTCTCTTCCTTTTTCTTTTTCCTCCTTCTCCTTGACCTACTTATTTTTCTGATACTTCTTTTTATTCTTTTCTTTTCCGTCTTATTTTCTCCTTCTTCTTCCTCCTATTCTTCTTCCTTTTTTGTCTTTTCTTCCTCTCTTTGCTTTATTTTCTTCATTTCCGTATCTTTTTCTGTCTTCTTTTGTTTGCTTGTTTGTTTGTTATTGTTGTTGTTGTTGTTGTTGTTGTTGTTGTTGATATTGTTGTTGTTGTTCCTCCTCTTCCTTTAGCATCATTATCATCTTTTTCCTCCTTCTCTTCTTTCTCCTCCTCCTCCTCCTTTTCTTCTCCTCCTCCTCCTCCTCTTTCCCGTCAGGCATCCTCGAGGGCACAAATTGTACCACAGGATTTTAATAATACATGAAAAATAAAATGGTGATTGTAGATTTGAAAGATTTACTTTATCATGATTTCGATTTTTTTCTCTCCCTTCACGGTATACACGATAAAAAGTGAATGCAGTATTGTTAGTTTATGAATCAATGTGTTGCTATTGCGTATGTTTTTGTATCATTATGCTTTGATGGTCCTTACTGGGAAGGTTACATAGATATTTTTTTTTCCCCCTCTCCCTTTCTCTGTTACACAAGATTCTTTATAAAGTTTGAACAAGTGCAATTACAGTTTTCGTAGCGTAGTATTTTGTTCCTCGGTTCGTTGCGCTGCTTTCTTTATAGTTTACGATAACACGTGACCATAATTTACGATACTTCACTCTCACTTTCTTTACTGGAGGATTTTTCATTATTACTTTTTAGATGACGTATCCCCTCTTCTTCAATGACACTCAACTATCCCCCTCTTCTACACTGAACATCCTCGGTCTGTCCTTTACTTATAATCTGAACTGGAAACTTCACATCTCATCTCTAGCTAAAACAGCTTCCATGAAGTTAGGTGTTCTGAGACGTCTCCGCCAGTTTTTCTCACCCCCGCAGCTGCTAACTCTGTACAAGGGCCTTATCCGTCCATGTATGGAGTATGCTTCACATGTCTGGGGGGTTCCACTCATACTGCTGTTCTAGACAGGGTGGAATCAAAAGCTTTTCGTCTCATCAACTCCTCTCCTCTAACTGACTGTCTTCAGCCTCTCTCTCACCGCCGCAATGTTGCATCTCTAGCTGTCTTCTACCGCTATTTTCATGCTAACTGCTCTTCTGATCTTGCTAACTGCATGCCTCCCCTCCTTCCGCGGCCTCGCTGCACAAGACTTTCTTCTTTCTCTCACTCCTAATCTGTCCACCTCTCTAACGCAAGAGTTAACCAGTATTCTCAATCATTCATCCCTTTCTCTGGTAAACTCTGGAACTCCTTGCCTGCTTCTGTATTTCCACCTTCCTATGACTTGAATTCCTTCAAGAGGGAGGTTTCATGACACTTATCCACCAATTTTTGACCACTGCTTTGACCCTTTTAGGGACTGGCATTTCAGTGGGCATTTTTTTTATTAGATTTTTGTTGCCCTTGGCCAGTATCCTTCCTACATAAAAAAAAAAAAAAAAAAAAAAAAAGAGGATGCTAGATTATAGTTTTGGTATTCTCTCTCTCTCTCTCTCTCTCTCTCTCTCTCTCTCTCTCTCTCTCTCTCTCTCTCTCTCTCTCTCTCTCTCTCTCTGCCACTCTCCCGGTATTAAGCCACTCTCCCTCTGTCACTTCCCCGGTATTAAAATTTAGGCCACTACAACTCCCACTACCACACACCGCCACACCACCACAGCCACAAAGGACACACCTACACTTCACCATACCATCAGCACACCACATGTGTGCCACTGGGTCACCACACCATCCTTCCATACACCATAACCACACACACACACACACACACACACACACGACACTCTGTACTCATCGCTTCACAATGCGTTTTTTTTTTTTATTTCAGACACACACAAGAGAGAGAGAGAGAGAGAGAGAGAGAGAGAGAGAGAGAGAGAGAGAGAGAGAGAGAGAGAGAGAAAGGGGCGGGAACGGAGAGGCAGGTGTCACGCTCAGTCTCCATTGCGAGTGATTAGGCACACCTTGGCGGGCAGATAAGAAGGAGCAGGTGACTGTCTCCATTGTATAGTGTCTTTTGTCTCCCTCGATTCGATTGTGTCCATTCAGATGCAAGGCTATTGTGTGGTTTTGTTACTTCTTTTTTTTTATGTAGGAGGGACACTGGCCAAGGACAACAAAAATCCAATAGAAAAAAAAAAGCCCACTGAGATGCCAGTCCCAGAAAAGGGTCCAAAGCGGTAGTCAAAAATTGAAGGATAAGTGTCTTGAAACCTCCCTCTTGAAGGAATTACTACTGCTACTACTACTACTTCTACTTCTGTCATTACTTTTACCCTTACTCTTTTATTCCTGTTATTACTGTTGCTGCATTTCTCTTTCTAACATCCATAGGACTACTACATTACACTGCTACACTCCAGCACTAAATAATAAGAGCAAAAATCAGTAAATCGCCACATGTTTCCATTAATCTACAATATACATGTACCTACAGATTAAACAAATTCATGAATGGGGATGCCAGGTGGAATCTAATGGGTTCTTGCACCTTCCCTTAGTGTTGTTATCAGTTGAGTGTATATAGATTCCAGTCCATAATGTGATAAAAGATTTCAGTTACGTGTATTTTTCCCACTTCCTGAGAATGGGTGAAAAAAAAAAAAAAGCTGAGATAAAAGAAAGTGGGCAAAAGGAAAGATAGAATTTGACCATCAGGAGGAGGAGGAGGAGGAGGAGGAGGAGAACCAGGAAAATGTTGGACAAAGGAGGGGGCAAATACACAAAGGGAATTAAAGAGGAGAAGGGGAGAGGAGAAGACATTACGTGGGTGTGTTGATGGAGGGAAGCAGGGAGGGAAAGAAAGGCAGGAGGGAAGAAAGAAGAAGGAGGAGCAGGAAGAAGAGGAGAAGGAGGACGAGAAAACTTGGGAGGAAGGAGTATGCCTGACTTCAATGTTGTCTCACGCAGCTGTTTCTCTCTCTCTCTCTCTCTCTCTCTCTCTCTCTCTCTCTCTCTCTGAGTCTCCACGCTCCCCTTTATCTCTCATCTCTACCCTAGTCCCCCTTGCTTGATCCTTATCTCCACTTACCATCCATCCATCTCTCTCTCTCTCTCTCTCTCTCTCTCTCTCTCTCTCTCTCTCTCTCTCTCTCTCTCTCTCTCTCTCTCTAACACAACCAAATATCTCTTAAATACGTCATCTTGGTCGTCGTTGTCGTCGTAGTAGTCGTAGTAGCAGTAGTAGTAGTAGTAGTAGTAGTAGTAGTAGTAGTAGTAGCAGTAGTAGTAGTAATAGTAAAAAAGTAGTAGTAGTAGTAGTAGTAGTAGTAGTAGTAGTAGTAGTAGTAGTAGTAGTAGTAGTAGTAAGAGTAGTAACAGTAGTGGTAGCAGAATATTAGAGGAGATTATGAATTTAGGTCGTAAGAGATTAATTCATTAGTAGAGGAAAACACGCTGGCTCACGTCCTTGTTCCGCGACCTGCTCTAATGATGGCCGGCTCCTGTTTACACTATGAGACCAAGTGACGCAAGAAAAGCTAAAATAGTTCAAATAATCTCCATGTCCTTCACTCCTCCTCTGGTCGCTGCCCTATACGAGATGGCAAGAGAGAGAGAGAGAGAGAGAGAAAGAGACGCTCACTCACACCCCCTTTCCTCTTCATCTCAACATACACATCTACCCACACACTCTGCAACTGAAAAGAAGCGTTGAAAGTGGAAGGTTATTGCACGTCTGCCGAGGAAAGAAGGCTGGAGGAAGGCATTCAGGAAGGTCAGCAAGGAATGAACCACAGTGCACTTACCTAAACTTTCCCATCTCTCTCTCTCAGGCAGAAGTCCAAAAGCAGCGATATTTAGAACGCATGAAAGGGGGAGGGGGGACTTCAACATATTTCTCTATAGGGAGTATAAGAGACGGACTGAGATAGCCACTGCATCTAGTATTCTTATGATGTGTCTCAAGAGGAGGTGGGAATAGAGAAGGGAGAGATGACAGAAGTATATATTTTTCCTCTCTGATAGACTTATTTTAGCTCTAACATATTTCTCTATAGGGAACGTAAGAGGAGGACTGGGATAGCCTTTGCCATTGGTATTTGTAAGATGGGTCTCAAGGGAAGGTAGAAACAGAGAAGGGAGAAGTACTAAGGGATTAATTTCTTCTCTCTGCTAGACAAATTAATTATCACTAATCCCTTTCTATGACGTATTTTTGTACTGGTTTCTTAAGTATTTCTGCAGGGTAAAATAAAAAAGACTAAATCAACCCGTATCCCCTTTTTTTCATAAGTATCCATGTAAACAAATATCAAATATCAAATATCAAATATCAAATAAGGCCCATAACAGAAGAGAGGTTAAGAAAAAAGAGTATTTATTTCTATTTCATAAGGAAGCGTCAAGGAGAAGTGGAAAGGGAGAAGGGAGCAGCTTTAAGGGACACCACTCCTCTTTGTAAAGGGAGAAAAAAGAGAAAATCTCGTTCTTAAAGAGGGAGAGAGGATGATAAGGATTAAGAGGATATCACAAGGGGAGAATCTGCGTGTATTTCGTGAGGGAAGTGTCAAGGAGAGCAGGAAAGGGAGAAGGGAATAGTATCAAGGGACATCACTTGTAAAGGATGTAAAGGGAGAAAATCTAGTCGTTGGTAAAGAGGGAGAGAGGAAGGTACAACACGAGGGAGTAGTGTCAAATTGCATCTTTTATCCTCTCATCACTGGGGACACGGGCGCCTCCTCTCTCCTTCCTTCAGTGAGCAGTAGAGGACGAGCTGAATAATGACCCGTCGTTTTCTTCATTAGGTTACCAAGGTGACGGCTGAAGGCGAGCGAATCCGGTCTCGCTGCCTGTCTGTCTGTCTGTCTGTCTGTCTCTGTCTCTGTCTCTTTCTTGATGCAACATTAGGTATGCACTTTTTATCATCATCATTATCATCATCATCACTATCACCATCACCACCTTCATTATTCATAGCATCACAATAACCCAACAGATCATATTCCCAACAATAGTAACAGAAATAAGTTCCTTAAAATACAATCAGCAAGAGGGTTTTATTTTCACTATTCACCAAATAAAAGCAACACAATGGCAGCTAAAGAGGACATTAATCTCTCGAAGGCTTAAGGCACCATCTATCTCTGTGCAAGGGAAACAGGATCATCAGGGAACCTCGCTTCTTCTTCAGCAGCAGGGGAGCGTCAGGCAGTCTCGAGCTCTAAAGATCTGCCAGGATTCTTTCATTGCAATTGCTCCTCACTGACTATACCGATGTCTTTCTCTCTCTCTCTCTCTCTCTCTCTCTCTCTCTCTCTCTCTCTCTCTCTCTGAGTGATATGATTCCGTTTTTGTGGTTTATTTAATCGTTCAATCAATCAGTCAATCAATCAATTAATATTTTTCTCTTCTCTTTCTCCTCCTCTTCCTCCTCCTGTTCCTCCTCCTCTTCCTTCTTTGCTTTCTCCATTATCTTTTTCGAGCTAATAGATTCCCCTCCTCTCTCTCTCTCTCTCTTTTTCTCTCTCTATCCCTTTCTATTACGTGACCCTGACTAACTTTCCCTCGTGCCCGTAAAAACATAAGAATAACAAGAGAAAATTGCACGGTAGAAAAAAGAAACAGAAGAACTCAGTGAATCTATATAAAAAATAGAAAAAAAACGTAACACCAAAAAAAAAAAAAATTATGAGAGCAAGAGAGAACTAGTAACGAAAAAAGGGAAGCGTGATGAAGTATAGATCTCCGTACAGGTAAACGATAAACAAGAGAACACCTGGTGGCCGGCTCAGGTAAATTTAACTAATAACCAAATTATACTTGATCTTCGTCTCTTTTGCTTGCGCTTGATAAATGAGATGGATTAAACAATGCACAGGGAAATTCTGGTTGTTTATTTAAAGCTAGTGAGGTGGATAATTATTCTGATATGTGAGCCGTAATGAAGATGTTGGTGATGATGATGATGATGATGATGATGATGATGATGATGATAAACAACAACAACAACAACAACAATAACAACAATAACAATAATAATAATAATAATAATAACAACAACAACAACAACAACAACAACAACAACAACAACAACAACAGCAAACACAACAACAACAACAACAACAATAAATACCACCATCACCTCCACTACCACCACCATCTAAACACCAAACAAGTGAGCTAAGCGGAGAAAAAAAATCACAACAGGTGTAATAATTTCCCGTGGACCCTCTCCCGTTTTCTTTAGCTCCCCCCTAGACTCTCGAGGAAAACGGAGTGAAGGTCGAATGGACTCAAGAGGGATTAAGTCAGTTTTCTCTTCCTCTCTCTCTTTCTTAGACGAATCTTGACGTGCTTCCTGACCGTGGCCGTGGAAGGGACAATGTAGTAGTAGTAGTAGTAGTGGTAGTAGTAGTAGTAGTAGTAGTAGTAGTAGTAGTAGTAGTAGTAGTAGTAGCGAAAATCTTATATTCTAAAGAAAACGTGAATTTAACTTTGCTCTCTGAACGGCAGTCAATGTTTTTGTTCCGTAGTTTCCCGAAGTTTTCTGGGATACGTCAAAAACAGCTGAGAGAGAGAGAGAGAGAGAGAGAGAGAGAGAGAGAGAGAGAGAGAGAGAGAGAGAGAGAGAGAGAGAGAGAGAGAGAGAGACTTGGCTCGGCTTCATTTCAGCAGAGAAATAAGGGAAAGCTTTGTGTGTGTGTGTGTGTGTGTGTGTGTGTGTGTGTGCATCAATACATAACTGAGCCTCCTTTGTGGACAAGTCGATAAAAAACATCAATACCCTTTACTGGTAGAGAGCCAGAAGGAAAATGTAGGCCGTTTGTAGCTCTCACTTCACTCTCACCCACTCCTTCAACCCCACACGTCGCTCCCAGCCTCACCTTTTCTTCCTTCCTTTCCTTTCTCTTATTATTTTCTACCCCGCTTCCTGGTTTGTGTGTATCAGCTTCTGGTACATGTGTGTGTGTGTGTGTGTGTGTGTGTGTGTGTACCTAGCTATCAATGTGTCATCCCCATCATTATCATCATCATTTTTAACGGTGATAATCTAAAGTTTTCATGTAAATCTCCTGTGTATCTATTTATTTCGTCTTCTAAATGTGAGTATTTGTTCTGAATTCTAATTCTTTCTATGTTTCTATAATTTCTCTTGAGTTGGTGACCTGAATTATTTCTCTCTCATACCTGTTGTTTAGTGTGATTAATGATCCTGTGTGTGTGTGTGTGTGTGTGTGTGTGTGTGTGTGTGTGTGTGAATAAATAAAGATCATCGACTGAGCGTACCCATATCTCTCTCTCTCTCTCTCTCTCTCTCTCTCTCTCTCTCTCTCTCTCTCTCTCTGCACTTTTGCGTCCTCTCTCGTTCCCTCCTCATTTAACGCACACGTGCCAATCACCTTACAGAGAATCTCATTCGGCACACCTTTCCTTGCCCCCATTGGTATTAGAATCCACACACGAAGCACACCATACATTCAGACCTGACCCATCTCTTCTGTCGCACGAAGTACCATATGCAAAAAAAGATGGAGTTTTATTCACGGACTTTTTCCTGCTTCGTGAAGGAGTTCCAGGTATAAAAGAAAGGAAAAAAAAAAAAAAAGAAAAATCGTGTAACTTATTGCACGTTTTCTTTGGGGAGACTTTTCTTTTTTTTTGTAGTAGAATTAAGGAGTAAGAGGAGGATATCTTTTTAATAATTCAGTAGCTTTCTCAACTAGCAAAAACATACAGCTAATCATTACTTCTCGTTTAGTTATTTTATTTACTCCATTTATCTGTGCGAATAAATCTCGGAGGAAAAAAAAATGAATGAGTGAGTGAGGGATGGTAAACTAAATTAAATGACTTACGCTTCTTGTTCTGTTGCAGGATGGGTGTTGGTGTTGCTGTCTTCCGTAACCGGTCAAAGGTGGACGGTGAGTTGGCTGGGTTATTGCTCTCTACCTTTGTCTGTCTGTCTGTGAGTCTGTCTGTCTGCTCTTTTCACAAACTTTTACGACTTCTTTCTCTCCGTTTTATGAGTAATTTCTACCCTCTTTCCATTTAAATTTTCTCTTTTACATATCCTCTCTCTCTCTCTCTCTCTCTCTCTCTCTCTCTCTCTCTCTCTCTCTCTCTCTCTCTCTCTCTCTCTCTCTCTCTCTCTCTCTCTCTCGTGATGTAACGCACTCAAGGTCATCAGCATCAAGCGCCACACTGGTTCACACCAGCCAGCCTCGATGACCAAAGCGCGGAACTCCCTCCGGTCCTCTCCTCCCTCTCTTCTCTCCCTTACTTCCTCCCCTCCCACTGTACGTTAGTCTCGGAAGGCGTGTTGGGAGATAATAAAGGTGGGGTGAAGGGAGTGACGGGACTGTGTATGTGTGTGTGTGTGTGTGTGTGTGTGATTCAGATTCAGATTTCAGATTCAGATTCAGATTTATTTACATGCTCAGACTTTGTGATACAAAGTATGGAGCACAGCTCCTGCAATTATTTCAGATACAAACAAACACTAACAACTTATATAAATCAACTTTCTGTTACCTAAAAAAAATTATAGGTAGCTTTTAAAAAAAGAGAAATGTTAGACAAAATATATTGACTTTTACTTTGCATTAATTGGATAAACTTATTCACTGTTGGGTTATTTCTATAATAATTTGGAATATATTTGTTTCTGAGCTCCACGATGTTATCATTAGGGCATGACAATAAAATATGATATTCATCTCCAACAACATTACATCTACATAAAGTACATAATCTTTCTTCCCTATCTATACTATCATATCTTCCTTTCACAACAGGTAGTCTATTGTTATTTGTTCTTATTTTAATCAAAGGCATTCTGATACTCTTTTTAAGTTTCAATAGGTAATCTTCTCTGCAATACAAGTCTTTATACATTCTATAACTCTTACAAAGTCCCTTTGTTGAAATATTTCTAAACCATGATGTTATCCAATGATCTTTAAGTTTGTTTTCAACTGCTTTCCTTAACCATTCTGGATTATTAGTTTGTTGATCCATCCAAATACCTGACATACCACAATTGTTAAGAATATTTCTTATATGGCAAATCCAAGGTGATGAATACATGCCTGTGGAGTCTAAATGTAACAAACTTTTATACATAATCATGCTTAACTTAGTAGTTTTCCCTGTTATTAACCTTGACCAATAGCCAATCATTCTAGTATTGATAACAATATCAATAGGATATTCCCCTAACTCCCCATATACAATATCAGTGCTTGTATATTTATGTACATGTAATACATGTTTTAAAAATGTCATGTGCAACTGCTTGATTTCTCTAATAATACAGTATCCCCAAATTTCACAAGCATAGGTCATAATTGGCATTACAATGGTGTTAAACAATTCAAGTTGCAGATCAACTGGTAGATCATGTTTGCGGCATTTTCCAATTAGTGAATACATAGCTCTTGTTGCTCTTTTCTTAAGGTCCAATTGACCATTTCTAAACCTACCATTATAATTGAATAAGACACCAAGATATTTGTATTCACCAATTGTATCTATAATTTCATCACTAAATACAAAATGAAAATTGTCATAATTAAGTCTTCCTCTGCTGAATACAACAATTTTTGTCTTATTTTTGTTTACCTCTAATTTCCATTTGTCACAATATAACTCCAATGCATTAAGAATATTCCTCATTTCCTCTTCCGAATTAGCTAGAACTACTGTGTCATCAGCATACATCATTATCAATAAATTCAATTGTAAATCAAGGTAGTTATCATCAAATAGTAAGTAATTACATCTGTTTTCTATTAAAGACTTTTCAATGTCATTTACATAAAGGGCAAATAATAATGGAGAAAGATTTTCACCTTGTCTTACTCCTCTATTACAAATAAAAGTGTCTGACTTGTTTCCATTAAACTTAACACATGATTTAATGTTCAAATACATATTTCTAATAACATTAAGGACTTTACCACCAATATTTTCCTTTACCATCTTATACCAGAGCCCCTCCCTCCAAACTGTGTCAAATGCCTTTCTATAATCAATAAAAAGGCAAAATAATTGTTTCTTCTTCCATAAAAACAGATCAATGATGTTCTTTAATAAAAATATGTGATCAAGAGTACTATAACCTTGCCTAAATCCAGCTTGATTTTCTTTTATAATATTATGACTATCAGAATAAGAAGTTAACCTGTCATTTAGCACAGATGTGAATACCTTACCTAAGCAACTTAACAAAGTTATACCCCTATAATTGTGTGGGTCATCAACATCACCTTTATTCTTATACAATGGGACAATAACCCCTATCAACCATTCTTTAGGTAAATATCCTGTATCCAAAATCCTATTAAAAAATTTAACATACAAATTAAGCATATTTTTTGTACTTTTAATATATTCATTAACAATATCATCATATCCAGGTGCCTTGTCATTCTTTAGTTTTCTAATAGCTTTCAACACTTCATGTTCTGTAATGGGCTCATTCAGTGTTTCCTCTTCCCCAGATTCAATTGTAGCACTTTCTAGTTCACTTAAATGCTTATCACTTTCACTAATTTCCTCTGATAGATTCTTAAAGTGTTGATGAAAATCTGCAAGTGTAAGTGTAGTTTTGCTTTTATTTCCATCATTTTCCTTTAATATTTTCCAATATGTTTTTGGATCTTTATTTCTGTTTGCTTTTAACTTACTCAACATATTTTCTTTTTCCTTATTGTGTACTCTTTTCAGTTCAGCTTTGTACTTCTTGCTTTTTTCTATCATATCTTTCTTATTATCCTCACTCCTCCTCAGATTATATTTATGTCTAGCTTTATGGTATGCTTTCCTTGTATACCAACAAATATTATCATATCCAGATAAACTTGCATTATTACTTTGCTTAACATAATTTTTCTTTTTCTTTGGTGGAAAAACCTTTACAGCTGCTCCTAATAAAATATTCTTTATTCTAGTACTTACATCTTCAATGTCCATAGAATCCATCTGCTCTATTAACTCTTTTACCTGATTTTCATCAATTTCTGCTATATAATCCTCTTCCTTAGATGCTCTCCACTTACTTGGTTGATTATAGTTACTCACAGGTGCTATATTGGCATTGTTAATAATTGCATACTCAATATTTACTTTAAGCTGTACATGAATACCACAATGAATATCTGAATACAATGGGTCATAGTCTAGCACTCTAAATTCATTTACATCTTTTAACAATGTTGGTGAACCTATAACATAATCCACAAGAGTGCCATGTGTAGTTGTGGGTCTCCCCACTCTGAGATCTCTATCTACTCTACCATTGAAAATACATACCTTATTATTACAACATATTGTCACCAAATTTCTCCCATAAGAATTCCTATCCTGTGTTACATCTTGGTTATACCTTGTTCCATCCACTCCCATTGCTTTAAGTATGTTTTGTACCTCAAATAGATCACCATTACCATCATCATCAACATCATCATCATCATCATCATCATCATCATCATCATCATCATGAAGTACATCTGGCAAAACATAATCCAACAGAGTTCCAGTATGTGAGTTAAAATCTCCACATAATAAATGTGAGTAATCATCACTTGTATAATCCAAAAGAAAATTATCAATTTCTTCAAAGTATTCCACACTTGCATATCTAGAATTAACTGGGGGAATGTATACCACACTGATAATCAAATCCTTATCTAACCTTAAACTTCTTTTATCTATTAAAATAGATATGAAAGCCTTACCCTCAGTCTTAATAGTCTTCCACTTCAGCTTAATATCCCTTTTAATAGCAAGCACTAAACCCCCTGATTTATATCTACTGAGTTCATGTCTGTTTTTGAATACTATATCAAATCCAAGGTTTTTCATACTGGGAACAATATTTATCATATCGACATCATCACATTTTGTTTCACTTATACATAATACATCATACATAACACACAAGTCCTTGAATTCCGTTGTGGTTAACTTTCCTTTCAATCCATTGACATTTAGTGTTAGTAAAGAGAGTTTTGAAATATTATTAAGATTAGTAATAGATTTAGTATGGGAGACAGTTGTTTGAATTTTAGCTTTTGTCTGTGCTCCATATTTGTCCTATGCGTTGTTACTTAGGGTCTTATTAATCATGTTGTCAAGTTTCAGCCTTTTCCAATCAGGCTGTAATATACCTGTTTTGAACAAATCATCTGGTGTATGAATTTCAACTGGCCTGTTTTTATCTGTGAGCCACACAAGTATTTTACCATCCCTAGTGGTAACACTTTTCACATTTGGCTGCTCCTTGACAATCTTGAACATTGCAACTCGCATGGGTGTAAGATCTTCATTCACGAATACTTTCCTCTGTTTCTTTTTAAGTTCAGCTCTTTTCTTCAGCATTTCATTTCTTTTCTTCCTATGGCAGAACCTTACAATTACCGGTCTGCTTCTATTAGATGCTTGAGGTTTCCCGAGTCGGTGAGCAACAGAGATGTTGTGTGTGGAAAGCTTGTAGTTTGCATACATGTGTGTTTAGTTACTCTAGTTATTCCTCCAAGAGAGAGAGAGAGAGAGAGAGAGAGAGAGAGAGAGAGAGAGAGAGAGAGAGAGAGTAATCCTTGTCAGATCATGAAATACATGTTCTTCTAACTTCTTCCTTCTTCACAGCCTCCGTCAGATGTGGCACCGAAGGGAGGGGAGCGCCTGGACACCCATCACTCGGTGCTCCCTCTAGTAAGATTCGCGTGCGAGGGCAGGACTGAGGGGTACTATGGGGACATGGATTTCGGTTGCATCGTCTTCCACTACTGTGACAAGGACGGCCACCGCTTCTCCTTTAAGTGCGATGAGGGAATGAAATTTAATGAGGTGAGACCCGGCGCTGTCTTGGTCCAGGGATTTTATATTTATGAGATTTATACTGAATCTTAATGTCGTGAATTGCTTTTACTTTCTTTACATTTGAGAATTCTTGAAACTTCGAATTTTTTTTTATTTTATTTTTATCTATTACTTTGATGACCTAACCTAACTTAATCTTAATGTCGTGAATAGCTATTAAATTGAGCCTTTTCACATTTTTCTCTGTTACTTTATTAACCTAAGCTAACGTTAACTAACCTAACTAACTAACTGTTCTAACTGTTTAACTGCCGTGAATCTCTTAATACTTTTTTTGTGTGTGTGTTTAAGAATTCTTAAAGTTTGAAATGGGGCCTTTTCTTTTCTCTGTTATTTTGAGATTAAATTCTAGTCTTGTCTACTTAACCCTTTGACTGCTATGGTTTCTCCTTAAGCTTAAGAAAATGCTATGGTGGAAGTTAATCTGAAAAGACTGACAGAAAAGGAAGGGTAAAATGAAAGGTTTTAGTGCATGTTGTTTCATGTTTTATCCACTGATCGTCTAGACTTTCACAGGTGTAGCAATGTGCCATAGAGTCATCAGTAAGGAAAGGATTCGAAGGTTCAGTATCATATGGTTTTTATGCCATTATGCGGCGCTGTTTGGGATCTGATGATGTTACTTCATTTGATATTTAGGATTTTAGTAGTGAACCTGGCCTTTCCACAATCTCTTCCTAATAGCCCACCTTCGCCTTTACTATCCTGCACTCCTGAATCTTTTATTTCGTATCATTAGTGCACCTTATCACTAACAGCCTCGTAAGGGACAACAGGTCTACTTCTATTCATTCTTCCTTTGTGTTCCTTTGTGTAGTTTTTGTCTCATGGCGTGACCGAGCCTGGCCACGCCGATGAGTAGATCACGTTGCTCCTGTCAATGTCCTGGCTGCTAACCTGACTTGTTTTGACGAGCAGCCCAACACGTGCAGTCAGGCTTCACCACGAGGAAAAACGACACATGTTTTTATGTTGTTGTGTTGTATGGCTTCCTGTGGCCTTGAGAGAGCTCTACAGTCCACCCCTCGAGAAAATTAAGTCTCCTTCCCGTTACATTTCCTATTAACCTTCACGAGACAGCCACACCCTCACGTCACTCTCACTGCACCCTCGCCACACCCTTCTTTGCATCCACCATCTGTCGTGTGACCTGCATGCCGTGATTAGTGACCTTGTGGTGACTCGCTGGCTGCAGGCGCTGAGTCACTCTTCGGGAGTGGGTAATGAAAGGGTTGTCCCTCTGTCGTGAGACACGAGAGCTGTGGACTTTCACTTTAGACATCTCGGTTAGGCCTGCCAAGTGTCCATGTCTCCTCTGACCCACTACCTGTACCTTCTGATCTATGAGCAGGAATTATTTATTTCCTTCCGCTTTGTTCTCTTCGTTACACACACACACACACACACACACACACACACACACACACACACACACAGCATGATAGGTGACAACAACCCTTTCTTTACTCATACATTGTCGATATTACAGGTGACAACCTCGTGCAGCGCAGGTTACTTCGGAGACTGTAGTCACCCACAGATCTTGGGTTCCGCCAGACGCGATGAGTCCACAAAATCCACCAACGCTGACAGCATAGTGAAAATTCCAGGATTTGTTAGGAAGGCTGAAAGGGAAGGCGTGAAACAGCCAAAAGGGGAGCCAGAACCAGTCATCAAGCATGAAGACCCAGCGCTCTACTCTGACAATAACTACGAGCTCGACGACGCCGCAGACCAGGAGCCAGATGCCTCCAACAGAGTCACCAGAAACAACAATGTCAAGCGATCATGGGACAGCCCCATGATGTCTGCACTCTCAGCTTTCGCCTCCCTCGCCAACATCCCCTTGGATAACTCCATGCTTGAGGAGGGCCACAGGGAAGGCCGTGGAAGGAACATTGATCACGTGGACCGCTTCGACACTGTGGACAGAGCATTCGTCGCCCATCCGTCCCCACATCGCAGGACACCACACACACAGAGCAATGTAGGGTTCATGCAATTGCCTTTCTTCCAGCCTGAGACAAAGAAAGGGAGACTTACTCCCCAACGCGGTCCACCGCGCACCCAAAGCATTAACAAACCCCATCATCGGCGGCCCCATCTAAGACCAGACGCCCAAGACCCATACCTCGAACCTCCCCCACGGCACCAGCGGCCACCACAGCCCTTCCCGATTGATCCTAACTTTGACTTCCACAGTGATGATCGCCATGAGTCAGTGCAAAGCAAACCCTCGGCAGGCTTTTTCCGGCCCTCGTCGCTGCTGAACAGCGGTCAGGACGAATTTCAGCCTGTGACAGAGAGCAAACAGTCCCCGGCAGCTCGAGAGGCTGCTGATCTCATTCGTCCTCACAGGAACGCTCAAGGAGGTTCTATCTCTACTACCTTCCAAAACTTTTCACCCGGACCTTCCCATCAGAATACTGCCACTAGGTTCCCAGCACAAAACACTTTCACTCGGCCGACCTCGTCATCCAGACCTGTCCAGAACGTCCCTACAGGATTCTTCACAGGATCGCAGTTCCCTTCCACAGGCAGCTTCTTGTTCCATCAGCCGCCTGTCCCCTCACTCGTTTCGAGTAGGCCATTCCACCATGTCCTACCATCTGGAACGGGTTTCCACAGCACTCCTGCCCCCCAACTACAACAACAAGATTCCTTCGGTTTTCAGCATCAACCCCAGCATCAGCAACATCCTCGTCCTCATCCTCAGCCAGGACAAACCATTGTTCGACAAACACTACCAAGACCTGGCCAGTCCTTTATTCATCAGCCTCAGTCACACCCCCAGACAGCACCAAGCTCAAGTCAGTCGTCCACTCAAACGTTCGGTCGTCCCAAAGAGCCTCAGCCGGTGCACACCTTCAGCTTCTCTAATCCGAGACAACCTCAGCCGCCACCCTTTTTACATGGACAAAGCTTCACAACCCAGCCTTCCATCTTCAGTCAGGGCATCAACACCCCACCCGGACCACCGCAGTCGGTACAGACGTTTGAACGCCCATCTACTGCCCCACAGCCATTCAACGTCTTCAGTCTGGCTGAGGTCCCCTTACCTACTACAGACAGTTTTGAGAGACCATCTTCTAGGCCAGCTTTCTCACAATCGGACACTCGAGAACATAATAATTTTGGAGTTTCCTCTCCAACTCCTTTCACAGATGCAATTTCAGAGTCTTTGGATGACTTTGACTTCAGCAATCCAGAGCTACAGCAAGAGAGTCCCCTGAGCCAGAAGGAAATGAAACAACAACAACCAGCTCCTCCTGCCCGCCGGCCATCAAACCCCTCCACACCCTCACGCACTTCCCAAAACCCTACTCGCCACCCAGATTCCAGCTTCAAAGACACACCCAGAACCTCCACACACCCTGACCCACTGGAAGCCTTTGGCCACCCCTTGAAAGAAAGGACGAGAGGCAGGCCTGTAGAGAGGCCAGAAGGGAACCAAAGGCAGACCACTCAACGCAACCCAGTCAGTCACGTCACAGAACAGCAAGAGAGGCGAAGGCCTTCCAGAACACGACGACCTACCAGGCCGCTCGATCCAACACCTCACACCGTTCAGAAGGAAGAGAACCAACCCTTCAGCCACTCTGGTGAAAGGCTGCCACAGGTACCAAGACTCCAACCGCAGCCCATTGCTCCTGTTACTGAAAAAGACCCCTTCATCAACCCAACTCCCTTCACGCCACACACGCAGGTACCATTTACGCGATTCCCGGGTGCATTTGACAACCAACCAGGACAATTTCAACCGTCTCCCGATGTGTTCAACTTCCCCACAGGTGACAGGAGAGTGCCTGAGGGATTTCAGCACCTGGGTAATGATATCCCTTCTGACTTTAGTTTTCCAACAGGAGTGCAAGGAGAAGAGTTAAGCAGGGTAGAGGGAGTTGAAGAGGATACTAATGTTATTCAGGGGCCTGATGGTGGAAGTCATGTGACTGATGAGGAAGTCATATCCACCACTCCCTCCACGATCCCCGACACCACTGCCAACACACCACCACGGAGGCGCCTCCCCAACATCAGGACACGCCTGCGACAACGCGGCTCTTCTCGCACCACTACACCACCTGACGCCTTCCAGACAGAAGCTCCTGTCCAGTCCGATTATGAATATTTTGATGATTCTTTGGTCACCACTCAGACCCCAGCCACCGAAGAGACGCCAACGACTACTACGACTCTTTCACCGTTTAGGCAAAGGATAAAGGACCGCTTGAATCGTCTCAAGAACAGAAGGAGGCAGAGCATTGCTTCCAGCACCACAACAAGACAGCCAAGCTCTGAGGAAAGCCCTTCACGAAGCACCATCAGGCAGCCCAGTAATGACCAGGAGTCTGTTCACTTGACTGGTACTCGAATCAACTCTGAAGACGAATCAGATTCTGATCAGACCACTACGACTGTTTCACCGCGACGCCGTCTGCTGAGACCTCGAGGATTTGATCGTAAAAGGTTCCAGAGTTTTAGAGAGAAACTGAGGAGCCGCATCAGGGACAGGGTGGCCACGTCTGAGACACCTCACACAGAAGAAGATACAACCAAAATTCCAGAGACTGCTGAGGAAGAAGTATCTCCCAGCGGGGGACGGGCCAGAAGACTTAATAGGTTTAGGCCCAGGCCTGCTGAAGGTAATGAAGAAAGTGTTCTTATTGTTAAGGAGATTCTGAGATCCTCAGATCAGGATATTCAAGAAACCACTCAGCTTGAGGTCTCGAATAAGCCAGAAGAAGAGCAGACTGGGGACCATCCTGAAGGAGAGGACTCACCGGTTCTGGACGAATCATTTGGAAGAAAAGCGGCAGACAGCAAAAGTACCTTCGATGTTCAGGAAGAAGGTGAGGCCAATCAGCAGACGCCCCCGAATCCTGACGCACCCCGTCGGCCCGGATTCCTTGGTAGAAGACTCGCTGATCCTAACATAAGGGCGCGTTTCAGGGAATTCTTGAAGAACAGGAAAAACAAACTCAGTGCCAGGTACCGAACGACTGAAGTCCCAAGAACGTCAAAGGAGCCGGAGCAATCTGAAGTGGACACAGAAGAGCAAACTCCTGCAGCTACAGAAGAGAAGCCACAGTGGGCAGGTAGGCCGCCAAGCTCACACCATGACGCTGAGAGGAAACAAGAGGAACAGCAGCGTGAGGAGGCGATGAATGACGACGCAGTGCTGAAAGAGAGGGCAGAGAGGTTTGAACAGAGACGAAAAGAGCTGCGAACCAAGCTGCTGGCTCGTAGGAACGAAGAGAGGCTTGCTCGCAGAATTCCAACCCAATCCCCCAAGAATCAAGTTCCGAGTGAAGCCGTGACGAAGGATGAGAGCGAAGATCCTCCTCCTTTTGGGATGAAACAAGAATCTGAGGACCCACCTACCAGGAGGGGTGAGAGGCCCATGCAAAAAGTTATATCTATTGACGGGTTCAGGCCCATCATAGAAACACCACCAGCACCACCCACGCCCTTGCATTCAAAGCCGTTCCAGGAGCCGGAGATAATCACTGCGCCGCCTGCTTCTGAAGATGATGATATGACAATGCTGATTAAGGTTTCTGCTAACTTTGGCGGGAAGGAGCAGCCGAAGGAAGTAACAAAAATCCCGCACAGTGACCTGCCTCCTCTCTCTACAATGATCGTCCGTGAGATAGGAACAGGGCGCTCCACCACTCCGGCACCGCCATCGTCAACGCCGAAGACCGCTACGTCAGAAGCTTCCTCTCAGGACGCTACTGAGGAAGACTTAGCAGAACAGCAGGAAGGTTCTGAATCACAACACGCTCCCGTATTGCTTTCAGTGCAAACGGTTCCAGATAAGGCTCCTTTACACACTGACATGGTTTTGGCCCTTTCCCAGGCCACAGCATCTACCACAGAATCACCCTCGCCCTCATCCACTCCAATGACTGAAGCTCCGACGCCCTCCTCTCCAGATTCGACACAAACCAAACATGTCTCCAAGCCTTCCTTCAACTTGGCAGCTGCCTTTACACGGCGCAGCAACCTGGACAAAGCAGTGAAGGGGGACAGTGAAGAAACGGAGAGCGTGTCAGTAACGCCGGTGCCGCACTTTGCCATCACCATGGCGACGGGGGCACCGCTCCTTCCGCTGGAGATGTTGCTGCCACTGGCCAACTCTCGGTGAGATTGTGGACCGGCCATCTCTCGTCTTCCATCTCAAAGGGTCGGCCCAAGGGAGAGCCCCCACCCATGTGCTATTCCGGGCTTTATCGTAAAAGACATAAGATGACTGAGCATGGCACCTCGACACCGCCTGTGCCCGAAGTAACCCCTCCTCTCGCTCCCCAAACATCCTGCCTCCTCGTCGGCACGAACCCTCCTTCAAAAATGAGTAGCAGCGCCAGTCTTCCTTCGGTCTGCAGCCGCCACGTGGTGGTGAGCTGAGGCATGACGTGAGGGAGGCGCTTGTGCAGACAGACAGACTGCTACTGATTACCGTTAACATTATTTTTGTAATTACTTTTTATCTTTATCAAAATTTATTATTATTATTATTTTTTATTATTATTTTATTATTATTATCATCATAACAATAATAATTGCTGTTATTGCTATTATCTCTTCAGTTTTTTTTTTTCAGTCTCTTATACACGAGTGTTACCAAAATAATAAGAAAATGGTTTGGGAAACAACGACTTATTCCACCAAAGTGACAGTCACATCCACCACACAGCCACACCAGTCTCCCGCTCTATCCCCACCTTGGCCCACTCATCACTACTCGGGCTTCCTGGTGCCTCTCGTCCACCATGCAGTGCCCATCTCTTGAGGAAAAGCCTCAAGTTAGCCACTGGCTAACTGGTCTCCCGATTGTGGTGGATGAGTGTAGCGATTGAAAGAACTGCTTGGAAACACAATGGGAGCTCATGAGTTTGTGTGTGTTATATATGTGGGGCGCAATCCTGACGCCTCCAGAGCTTGCCGTGGACATCTCTCCACCATCCCTTCACGGTGCTTTAGGTGGAGGCACAACTGGCCTGCGGAGATGGCTGGAGCGATAATCGTTAGTGGTGGGGTGATGATGGAAGGTTATGGTCGTATAAACAGCCATAAAGAATTAGCTACGAGTGTCTGACTGGCTCTGATATAAACTCTTGTTATGATCAGGCCTTGCTGTGGTCACAAGCCTCGTTCCGTTACCTGTCAGGTCTCCTTGAAGTAGCTAACTATTATTGAGGGTTCCTGTCACTCTCCTATCCAGCTCAGTCCAGATTACAGGCTTCCGAAGACGACGATGATGATGAAAATGATTGATGATTATATTGATTATGAAGATATGTGTCGTTTTCGTAGTGCTTATGGGTGTATATTACGTCGCACGGACACAACTGTTGGTCATATATATATACCGTAGTGTGTATATCAATGCCATACAAATATTTAAGGCTGTAAATGTAAAAAGTAACCATATATGTCCTGTGTCATAACTTAAGGCAGTGGCCATCTTGTACTTTTTTTTTTGCTCCTTCCTCTGTCATTATTATACCATTTATGCAACCATCTATCTCCCATATGTAACAATGTTTTTATATACTATTACGTCCCTGCCCCCTCTCTCTCTCTCTCTCTCTCTCATCCCTTACACCAAATCCTCTTTTTTTATGTAAATACAGACAAGAGAAGCCATTTATTCTCACGTATTTATTGTATACACATATCACACTTTTGTACAAATAAAAGCCGCCGTTGCTGTCACATCGCTCTGTTTTCATTGCTCTGACCCAATACTGTAGTGTGTGTGTGTGTGTGTGTGTGTGTGTGTGTGTGTGTGTGTGTGTGTGTGTATGTGTGTGTGTGTATGTGTGTGTTCCCTACCTCACTATACAAAACACAACACAGCGCCACAGCTCAGCAAGGCGAGAACATGCTATGCGAAAGCCTTCAATAACAACAACACGAGCAGCACACTTGACTCAGTGCCTGGCCAAGCAACACGAGGGACCCTTAGACCTGTGTGTGTGTGCGTGTGTGTGTGTGTGTGTGTGTGTGTGTGTGTGTGGTACTTATCGGCAATCAATTGGTTTTACTTGTTGGGCCGTGTGTGTGTGTGTGTGTGTTACCTAGAATTGTTGACGGCTTGAAGGAGGAGAAGGAGGAGGAGGAGGAGGAGGAGGAAAAGGAGGAGGAGGAGGAGGAGGAGGAGGAGGAGGAGGAGAAATATCTGACGCAGCACCAAGAAAACTTTAAGAGGCGAGCAATCAGTAAGTCCATCGCCACTTCTTCCTTCTTTCTCTCCAGTTTTCCTTCCCATTGACAAGTCACATCAGCCAATCATCGCTTCGCTCTTTGCCAACCTCCCTTCCTTTCCTCTTCCCTCTCCTCCCCTTCCCTCCCTTCATACACTCTTCCTCCTCCTCTTTGTTTCTCCCCTTCTTTCTCTTTCATCCTTAATCATTCTATCTTGCTTCCTTTCGATCTCTATCGCCTTCCCCTCGCTTCTATTCTTCTTCCTCTTCCTGCCTCTCCTCTTCTATCTTTAGTCATGCCCCTCCCCATCTTCTGGCCAGCCTCTCTCTCTCTCTCTCTCTCTCTCTCTCTCTCTCTCTCTCTCTCTCTCTCTCTCTCTCTCTCTCTCTCTCTCTCAATTACGGCTCCATTTCCTCCCCCTCCTCTCTTATCAACGTTTCTGTACCGAGCATACTTTCCTCTCCTCTTCCCTCGTCCCTCCTCCTCCTGCTCCTGCTCTTGCTCCCTTCTGCACCACGCATAACATGGCGTCGGATCGGGTTTTTCATTGACCGGAGGCAAGTTTGAGGCTGATCAATTCTCCGATCCGTGGTGGGAGGTGAGCCAGGGAACGTGTCGAAGGCCTGCCCCTCCTCCACCCATCCACCCCTTCAGCCTCGCTACCATCGCCCCCTGCTGATCTCGACCCTCCTGAAAGTTCTATTTTCTTTCCATTTTTGCCCGTGTATTTCGCGTTGCTTTATGTCTCTGGTGTGTTTTTATCTCGTTTCCTCTTCTAGGGTCATATTTTCAATGGTTTCTGTGTCATGTTACTTTTTACAGGCTCTAGCGGAAGCTGTTAGGGGTTTCAAGGGTTTTCAAGGGTGTGTTCATGATTCTAGTGGTTTTCAAGGGTGTGTTCATGATTCTACGACAAATTCTGCTTTATAGTTAAGAAAAATACCCATAAGAACCTGAGTGATCCTATGATATCTTTGAAATTATTCCTTGTGAGAGTATAAAGTGTTTAAAAATATGGGATTTAGACATATTCCTACTGATTCGTATGTGGAAGATGTAAATACTAACAAAACTATCGGGATTCTGAAAAGCACACTCATTTTACATACCTGTCGCTTTCCTTTAACTCCATAAGGTATCTGGGTCTAGAAATATAAGTGTGATGTTTCCATGATAACATTAGTATTTGCATCATAGTTACTGTAATCGTGAATCATAGAGAATATGGCTGATAATCTTTCTTTTCCTCTGTATCTCTTCCCATGTTGCTTCTTAATGTCCTCCACTGAGCTTTTCATCTATTGAGCTCTGTTCGTCATGTCCCTCGCCACCCACACCCAAGTTTGTGTTAATCTTGTCCACCTTTCAAGTCTCACTCCAGCCATCGTTCCTTTACTGACTTTCATTCACTGCACCATCTTCCACACACACACACACACACACACACACACACACACACACAGACACCTCTCTCTCTCTCTCTCTGCATCTCTACTCCACTCTCCCGCCTCCACAAACCCCCTACCTCCTCCAACTCCAATCTCCACCACCACCTTAATTAATTACTCCCAGGGAATATACTAGTTCCTACCATCTCCTCCACCTCATCTCCAGTTCTCCACCACTACCACCACCACCACAACCAACACTACTACTACCATCACCACTACTCTACCACCGTCACCACTATTCTGATATGCTCGTAACTCCCACCATTCCGCCTCCTCCACTTGCTGCATATTTCACTAGTACAATAACACTCCCCGCCACCTCCACTCGCCCCTGCCACCACCTCCACCACCACCAGTAACATCACCACCACCACCACCACCTCCACCACCACCACCGCCGCCGCCGCCGCCGCCACACCACCACCACCACTATCAACTTCACCCCCACAAAGGTTCTTCATGAATATATCACGAGTCTCTCTCTCTCTCTCTCTCTCTCTCTCTCTCTCTCTCTCTCTCTCTCTCTCTCTCTCTCTCTCTTCTGTATTTCTTTTTCTTTTCCTTCAGTTTTTCTTTCTTTCTTCCTTTCTTTCTTTCTTCCTTATTCTTTCTTCCTTTCTCCTATAGTATTTCATCATTAATTTTGTTATTCTATTTTAATTCACAATCTTTTTTTACTTAGTCCCGCCTCACCCTCCTCTCTCTCTCTCTCTCTCTCTCTCTCTCTCTCTCTCTCTCTCTCTCTCTCTCTCTCTCTCTCACACACACACACACACACACAGACGTCAACACACGGAGAGGAGACCCTACATATGCACCTCCATGATGACGTCACCAGCTCAGCCAGCCAATGAGATAGGCTGACGGAGGCTACTGCTTGGGTAATTGGCTCAGTCGCTCTTACTAAGCTCTCAACGCCTAACTTACGCAGGTCAATGTGTCTACGTATCACCATATCCTTTGTTGACCTCAGTAATCTACTCTGACTGTCTAACCACAGTGGCATCGATTTTGTTAAGTTCTTTGGTGTTGTTTGAGGTTTCTTGTTAATTGCGCATGGTAGTTTTCGTCAGCTTAGGTTTTATAAAATGATGTAGTCGTTTGTTTGATATGTTTGTAGGTTATTTCACTCTGTTGTGTATAAATAATGGGTTATTTAATGAAGTTTAGAACTGAATGAGTGAAACGCACTCCGATATACAGACATACACAAAAGTAGTAGTAGTAGTTGTTGTTGTTGTTGTAATAGTAGTTTATTGACAAAAACACAAATACAAAAAAAGTCACAATCTCGTTTTTGTCCAATTTAAATAATAATGTCTTGTAGAAGGGAAACAGCTGAGCCCAACCCCTCACCATATCACACACACAGGCACGTTATACAACACTTTATCGCATCTCATTACTACCAGATTACTTCTTGGTTGTGTGTTGGTTATAATGAGGCGTTTTCTTACGTAAGTTGTAAAGCTGTGTTTTCAAGCGTCATTTTGTATTCCTGTCAAGTCTCGGACGGTGAACGGGAAAATTTTTATTACAAACTGTGTGCGTTATAAACAGGTCTTGTAAACACAATATTATCACGTTGTTGTTGTTGTTGTTGTTGTTGTTTTGTTTTTGTTGCTGTTGTACTTATTCTTCTTTTTCTTTTTCTTTTCTCTTTCTCCTTCTTCTTCTTCTACTTCTTCTTCTCTTTCTTCATTTTCTTCTTCTTCTCCTTCATCATCACCTTTATCTAATCTAGTCCATCCTTATCCTCCACCATATTCTCTTCCACCCTCCTTTCCTTTTCTTGTTAATCAGAGTTGAACCACCGAAAATACTCCGTGATTGGCATGTTATTTGCTCACATTGATATTCGAAGTAGGATCTGTGGCCGTGACGTGAGGGAGGTGTAGGTGCTCAGTTGGATCTGGATCTCGCCTGTGATATCCGTACTTTTTTTTTTTTTTTATTCACCTCTGCAGAGCATTGACATTCTCTCAACTATGCCTTGTTTGTGTTGTCTAAGTGTGTGTGTGTGTGTGTGTGTGTGTTTATTACGCCATTAAGGAGAATTATGTGGACTAGATATCTGGTTCGTTATTTATGTACTAGTTTGCTTGTTTTTTTTTTTTTTTTTTTCCTGCTGTTTATTGTATTTGTTTCTCTTTCTTCTCTTGGTATTCTTGTTTTTTTCATCTTCATCGTCATTATTATCACCATTACCTTCTCTTTTTTCTTTTTTCTTTTTCTCCTTTCTTTGCCTGTATTTACTGTACAAACTTCATCGAAATGTCAGCTGTACAGTATGTGTGTGTGTGTGTGTGTGTGTGTGTGTGTGTGTGTGTGTCAGTGCATTTACGTACTTAAAAACACAGTCACACACAACTATAAACTCCAGTCAACACCTCTTGATCAAAACAAGAGCAACAACCATAACAACAACAACAGCGATGAGGAAAACACCACGAAAAACAAACCAAGTGTTATTTTTAAACGCAATCGAAAATATTGACCCTTGAATACCTCGCCTCATCACTACCTAAGCATCACTACGAGCGGATACGTCACCAGCCCTTCCCTTTACCTACGCGCCCTGCCTCCCCCGCCCTCTGACGCCACTCTTACGTCACGGATGCGAGGGGAGAAGAGCACCCTGCGGAAAATATCAAAAGAATCGATGACTTCTGAAAATGGACTGTCCGAAACGAAACGACAAGGGGACGAATGCCTACTTTTCATCTCCTCTCTCTTCTGGACTCAAATTAAGGACGACAACAGGAAGGGAACAAGTTAATTAAGGAAGATGGAGAAAAATGGTGTACTTCAAATTTTCAAAGATTTAAAAATGTAGTTTGGGATAAGATACTTAATTACCAATCCAAAAGTGTTAAAATTTGCACATTTATTTATCCTGCCTCTTATCATATCATTTATTATCTATTTGCTGTTTTTAATATATATTTTTTTCAAGTAAAACGAATGTCAGAGGGAAGGGAATGATAAATAACGAATGAGAGAGAGAGAGAGAGAGAGAGAGAGAGAGAGAGAGAGAGAGAGAGAGAGAGTTTCGTAAAAGATGAAGCTGTAAGGGAAGAGGATGGGAGAGTCGGAAAGGGACGAGGAGAGGAGGGAGAGAGGGAGAGGAGGCAAAACAGCTGACAACGTATGGAAGGTAAAAGGAAGAGCGGAAGGAAGGAAGGAAGGGAGGAGAGAGAGAGAGAGAGAGAGAGAGAGAGGTGGGGGAAACGCAGTGCAGTAAAGAAAAAGAAAACGAGATACTTAGAAAGACAAAAATAAAGAGCAAAATAGAGTAAGGAAAAAGAAAATGAGAAATGATAAAGAGGATGTAAGACAATAGGAGATAAAAGAGGAAAAAGACGAAAATGAAGGAAGAAAAGGAGACATAAGAAAATATAGATGTGATAAAAGGAGACAAAAGAAAGCGTGAAAAGACAAAGTAAAGACGAAAATGAGTGAGTGAGTGAGAGAGAGAGAGAGAGAGAGAGAGAGAGAGAGAGAGAGAGAGAGAGAGAGAGAGAGAGTGAATATAAGGAAAAGAGGACAGATAAGAAAAGAGATAAGACATCATGAAAACAAAATGGAACAGTGCAAAAGAAAATAAGAGATAAGAAGAGAATTAGATAGAAAGAGGAGACAAAAGGAAGCGAAAACAAAAGAGAAGGAGAAAGACAGGGCAAAAATTTTGATAAGGAGAAGAGAGTGAAATAAAAATGAAATTGTGTGAAGAAAAACAAAAAGAGAATTAAATAAAAAAAAGACAAGAAGACGAGTAAGATAAAAAAAAAAAAGGGACACATGACATAAATGAGGTAAAGGAAGGAGGGAGACATAAGAAAAGAAGATAAGAAAACGAGGAGACAAAAATGGAATGGAGTGAAGGAAAAAAGAAGGAAACGTAAGGAAAAAAAATATAAGAAAGAGGAGAAGCAAAACAGAATGAAGAAGAGAATGAAAAGGAAGAAATCGTAAAAAGATAAGGAAGAGGAGGCAAAACGGAACGAAATGGAGTGAACAAGAAAGAAGACGTAAGAAAAATGAGGATAAGAAAGAGAGAGAATAAAAAGTGAGGAGACATAAGAAAGAGAAGGCAAAACAAAATGGGATAGAGTGAACAAGAAAGTAAGAGACATAAGAAAAAAGAAGATACGAAAGAGAGGAGGCAAAACGAAATGGAGAGAAAAAAAAAACCTCGATAGCATTCATATTTTACGCACCAGGCAGGATACCGCGGAGGGAGGCGCATGCGTGCTAGACCGGCGGCAGGAGGAGGAGGAGTAGGTGGAGGAGGAGAAAGGGGGAGGAGGAGGAGAAGGGGGGAAGGAGGAGGAGGTTTCATCCCGGCAGCGTGGCGGTGGTGGTGGTGGTGGTGGAGTGCCAGAGCCAAGCCAGTGTCAGTCCTTGCTCGGTTGCCGCAGCTGCCAGTGACCCGCGCCTCACTTCCTCTCTCTCCTTCTCTCTCTCTTTCTCACTCCCTCCCGCCCTCCCTCCCTCCCGCCGCCATGGGAATCGACGCTATGGTGAGTCTTGATGCTTCTGTTTCTCCGTTTTCTCTATTTTGTTTTCTCCAACACAGTGCTTTATCGTGTTTTATTATCCTTTGTATGTTTCCTGTGCCTTCCCTCGTGTGCTTCAGCCTCTCTCTCTCTCTCTCTCTCTCTCTCTCTCTCTCTCTCTCTCTCTCTCTCTCTCTCTCTGCAGCACAGTGTATTACAACCTTCAGCTTTATTTTCCTTCATCTTTAAGCCGTATAATTTTACTGTCAGATTTATTTCAGACTTGCTCATTATAAACTTCATTAAATCATTATCGTGAACTGCTGTCATTATCGTAACTCTGAAATTATTTACGATGCCTCCCTAAGCTTCCGTGTGTGTATGTGTGTGTGTGTGTGTGTGTGTGTGTGTGTGTGTGTGTGTGTGTGTGTGTGTATGTGTGTGTGTGTATGTGTGTGTGTGTGTGTGTGTGTGTGTGTGTGTGTCTGGGTGGTGTTATTCATCACGTCTATATTTTTTTGTTTCCCTCTCGTTTTTCATTTTCGTTTTTTGCAATATCGATTTTTTCATTTGAATTATTTTTACATGACCCGAAGTAAACTCTATATACATTTCTTTATCTTTTATTTTATTTCGGCCTCTTAATTATTCGCAGTTATTTTCTTCCATGAGTTGAAGGAAATATCTGCATCTTTATATATATATATATATATATATATATATATATATATATATATATATATATATATATATATATATATATATATATATATATATATATATATATAGATGGAAACAGACCAAGTTAATTCCTTACCTAAATTTTTGTGTTCTTTCTTTCCCATCTCTCTCTCTCTCTCTCTCTCTCTCTCTCTCTCTCTCTCTCTCTCTCTCTCTCTCTCTCTCTCTCTCTCTCTCTCCCCTATTTCTTTAAAACAAGCATTTTATACTTCGAGCAAATTGGAATTTTATCTAGCGTATAATTTTTCATGCATTGGAGAAGGGCGGAAGAGGAAGAGGTAGAGAGGAAGGAGGTGGAGGAGGAGGAGATGAGGAGGAGGAGGAGAGTGCATCAGTGCTAATTACGTATGTGTGTTAAGGTCATTTTAATGCGAGAGAGAGAGAGAGAGAGAGAGAGAGAGAGAGAGAGAGAGAGAGAGAGAGAGAGAGAGAGAGAGAGAGAGAGGGTGTGGAGAGGGTGTGGAGAGGGGGGGGGATGCTACCAGTACATTCATATTCTTATATAAAGCAACAAAAAGTAGCCACTTAACGGAAGAAAGGGACACGCGGGCTCCCACACTCACAGAATTCGACTCTTTCTTTGCTTATTTATTGCCTGTCCGTCCGTCTGTCTATCTAGCTCTCTGTCAGTCTCTCTCTCTCTCTCTCTCTCTCTCTCTCTCTCTCTCTCTCTCTCTCTCTCTCTCTCTCTCTCTCTCTCTTTAATACATCACTATTTTCTTTTCCTCATTACAATTTCTATCTTTCATCCCCTATTCTCCAACATATATCCCTCCCCTCCTTTAAATTATAACTCCACATACACTCCGCATTCTACATTCTTACGTCACTCCTTCAGTCCCGCTAAACCTTCATCCTTTATCCTTCTGTCTGTGCGTTTACTTCTATCCTTTGCTATGGTGTTGTGATGGTTCCTCCCTGTGGGAAGCTGAGGCTCGTGTTGGGAAACGGCGGGTGATTCTGACTGAGAAATCACCCAAGGCGGAGCTGAGCCGGAAAGAGCCCAAATTTGTGTGGGCAAAGTTGATGCATAATCTAGAAGGTTTATGGTTTATACATTTCTCCTGGTTTATTTACATATTAAAGTATCTATGTATTTTCTTCTATGGGTGATACCTCTCGTGATACATCAGTCAGTTGTTTTTATGTAAGATGGGGGATGGACTTACTGGCAACAAAAAGAATGAAAAAACGGCGCAGTGAGGCATTGGATATCTTGCCAGCGTCTCTCTTTTCTCGTTCAAGCAGGAAGGTACTACGGTGTTGCTATTTGAAGGTGAAGGAAACCAAATCTATGAGGATAAAGTTGATGCATAATCGAGGCTGTTTATCGTTTATACAACAACTCTGCTGGTTTATTTTCCTGTTTTCGTTAGTTAATGGTGTAGCGTAATACAGCATCGATATATATATATATTCTCTCCAGAGTGATGCGAGTGATAAATTATTGCGTACAGCTCTACAGTATTAAAGCATCAGTATAATTCTTCTTTTACGAGTTATCTCTCTTATAATAAATCACTTACAACTCAGCTGCATTAAAGTATCTTTTTTTTTTTTGTCACGTGCGGTATCTCTCGTGATAAATTGTTTACAAATCTACCGTATTAAAGCAAGAATATAATTTTTCTTACCGATAACTCTCCCAATAAAACCGCCAGTTACTGCTGC
>NC_087180.1:12709114-12714114 GCF_035594125.1 Scylla paramamosain | reverse complement strand
GTATAAATTTTGTTAATCTACCACTAGAACTATAAAAACACCATTAAAAACCCGTAAAACTTTATTTAGAGCCTTTTGAATATAATCAGGATGCTGGTAGATAGTGTTTTAGAATATTGCCCATACAGAATATTGCGTCCAAGGAGAGAGTGGCCACGTGATACCCACACTTGACGCTCACAGGTCAGGGAGACGGTAAGAGGGACAGCGGTAATGCTATACTTCTTAATAGTTTACGTCTCTGGTTTAACCTCGACCTGAATTAGTCAAAACACTCACTTACACCAAGTAGTCCATTGTCGGATGCGTGTTTCGACCGTGTTGTGTGTTTATTTGCCACCGCCACGTGAGGCTCTCCCAGCCCTAGACAATCTCTTCGTGGAAATTTGAAACGCTCACGCCATTGAATGTTTCTACCATGAATTCCAACGTTCTCTGTCAGTAGGTAATGAAATGGTTGCTATATTCGACGTTTTCACGGTAGACTGAGATGAAAGGCTGGTATAAATTAGTGTTTTCTTGGAATGACTCTGAGTGTTTCGTAGATCAAACGTTTTTTTTTTTTTTCAGTGTGAGGTAAAAAGATCTGTAAGTTATTTTTCCTTTCAGGGTATGAGGCAAAGCATTCTCATGGAGGTTACTTTAATGTTTCTCTGACTTCTTGCGATGAAAGCGTTAGCTAGAAATCACATTTTTTTAGTTAGCGAAGAATGCAATATTCATCACTGAACATTTATTTTATATTATTCAGGGTAAATATTTCCTTTTTCACTTAAACGTTCTTTCATTAATGCAGAAAATTCTTCTTTGATTTAGATTCAGCATTCCCTTGGCAGCAAAAGATGAAACATGAAACAATAAACATTTATTTCAAAATACAGGGATAAATGTTTTCCTCCCGCTTCACATTCCTTCATTATTCGCGTCGCTCCCTAATCCAACACGTTGGTGACAAGTGCTGTGTTGGATCACCATTTCTCCCATGATGACACATTAACTAGATAAAACCATCCACTAGAGTTACATGAACGATAAAAAACAACAATAACATTAACAACAATAAAAACAACAACAACAACAACAATATAGAAAAAAAAAAGATCGTGATGGAAATAAAAGAGTGAAGGTCTCTGTCTGAACACTTATTTCACCATCACGTCCACCGCGTTCGGTCCATCAAACGCATTCATAATTGCGTCTATTTTGTCTTTCCTTTCCCAACGTCGCCACTCCCTCCACTTGTGCTTCCCCCCTCCCCCCTTCCCTCCTGCTGGCGGCACAGAGTTAGGCATTCCTCGTTACTGCTCATTATGAACTATTAGTGCCGTCCCCTCTTCCCCTTCTACGCCCTATCCATCCGACCTCCTTCCCTCTCCTTCTCCTGTCTCCTCTTCCTTCTATCCTTGCTGTAATTTACCTCTTTAGTTCTATTCTCCTTGTTCTTGTTCTATCTCCTTCCTCTTCCTTCTGCCTTTCTTTCTTTCTTTCTTCTTCTTATTCTTCTTGTTCTTGTTCTTGTTCTTGTTGTTCTTCATTTTTGTTTTTGTCCTTCTTGTTCTTGTTTTGTTCTTTTTCTTTTCCTCCTCCTCCTCCTCCTCCTCCTCCTCCTCCTCGTCCTCTTCCTCCTGCAATTGTAGTTGTGTCTCATATAAGAGAAGTTCAACCTTTGTGACGTCATCAACGAAGCTCGCGGTTAAAGTTTCACCAAATTCAAAGTTAACTCCACTGCAGAAGGAGGAGGAGGAGGAGGAGGAGGAGAAGGAGAAGGAGGAGGAGGAGGAGGAGGAGGAGGACAGAACAAAGGACTCTGCAATGAATAAACCACTTTAAAGTTTTTAGTTCTTTCAGTCTCAAGAGGTTGTACTTTTGCAGCTTTCCTCAGTGAACACAGACACGGAAGATTTGATGACCATGGTTGCTGTTTTCCTTTTCGTTGTTCGTATGGTTATTATTTTCTTCGGCAAGGGTCTAATAGCACTTGGGCGTTTTTACTGTTTATATAAGTTTGAACCTGTTTCTGTTTTGCATTCCTCGAGGCTTTCTTGCGGTGTCATATTAGTTACTTGGTTCCACGGCAGGTTTTATCTTTTTCTGTCTTATCAGTTTGATCGCGGGGAGTTGAAAATTTATAGTACGCATATTTCTTGAGAGAAAGGCTATTATTTATCTCAATGGTCCACTAGTTTATGTTTTAGTTGATGAACGTGTTTCCAAAATTAATCTAGATATGTTGAGGTGGATGTCTACTGGGTGATGAGACACTACACAACAACATAACGTTTCTTCTCATTTCAGTAAAGGCGGTAAAATTGGATGCAGTGAATTGTGAATTATAACGAATAACACAACCGCCAATTTTATTTTCCCTTTCATCACTAAATACTGTCCCGCTAAGCTACATTCGGCAATCAACTCTCTATTCATTGTGTCGCTGCAAGTTCCAATTACGTGATTGTGATGCATGGCGGCAGTGCTTCTATGCCTTCATTTTTTTACGCAGGCCACCGTGCATTTAAATAACAGACATTGATTATAACCCAAGCAGTGAATTACTTACCCTGAGTGTTTCCTGTCGATGGATTTGGTAAAATTGTCTTCTATGCGCCTTTCCTTTCACTTTACCCTTTATATTCTTCTCAACACTACAAAAAAAATCTTCCGAGACGCGCAGCACCAACTGATTCAAATGCAACCCATGAAATTGAGAAAGGCTCGATTTTAAAAGTGAACTCAAAAATTCACAAACACGACTTTTTCATTCTCGTAGTCTTTCATTTGTTATTAGCGATGAAGGCTTTATTATAGAAAGTCTGGCGCCCATCCTTGGAGGGATCAGAGGGGGAGGAGGAAGAGGAGAAGGAGGAGGAGGAGGAGGAGAGGAGAAGGAGGAGGAGGAGATGGCTGGTATTCTTCATGCGTCAGTCAATGTCTTTCTCTTCTCGTTTCTGCCTAAGGTTACTTTCTCTCTCTCTCTCTCTCTCTCTCTCTCTCTCTCTCTCTCTCTCTCTCTCTCTCTCTCTCTCCTCTCTCTCTCTCCTCTCTCTCTCCTCTCTCTCTCTCTCTTTCGCTTCTCCGCAATGCCCTTCTCCCTCCTGTACCTTCTTTCTTCCGTGACCTCACTCCCTCTTCCTTCTCCTCCTCCTCCTCCACCTCCTCCTCCTTCCTTGCCTCCTTCCCCCCCCCAGACAAGCGATGCGGGATGATCACGGGGTAAAGGCTGCAGGGGATTGGTTGTTCCCTAATTGTTTAACGAGGGTAATCAGGAGGCCAGGCGTGCGGGAGAGGCCACGTGAGGCAACGAAGATGGGGCAAGGGAGGATGGGGAAGCAGGTGAGGTTAGGTTAGGTTAGGTGAGGGGAGTAGATGGGGTTAAGAGGAAGATGTGCTGAAAAGTACGACTGGTTATTGTCTTGGATAAATTAGTGAGAGGTAGTAATGTAGAGGTAAGTTAGGTTAAGTTAGGTTAAGTGAGGATAGCAGGTGATGTTCGGAAGGTGAGGGAGAAAGCAGGGGGAGGTTTAGAAGGTAGAAAATTGTCGTGGCTCAGTTATGGTTAGGTAGGTTAGATCATATTCGGTTATGTTATGATAGGTTGGATTAGGTTAGGTTAGGTTAGGTTAGGTTAGGTTAGGTTAGGTTAGGTTAGGAGACGTAAGGTTAGGTTAGGTTAGGTTAGGTTAGGTTAGGTTATGTTATGATAGGTTGGATTAGGTTAGGTTAGGAGACGTAAGGGAGGAGGTAGGGGAGGTTTAAGACGTAGGATGAAAGGTATAGTATGTCTTATTGCCTTAGAAATTTTTCGACAGTTTGTTATGTGTAAGTTGAGTTAGATCATATGCCATTATGTTATGATAGGTTGGGTTAGGTTAGGTTTGGTTAGGTAAGGTTGGAAAATTATGCTGGGATTTACGAATAGAGTAGCTTATTACCGTAGAAAATTCAAAATGGAGGTAAAAATATAGTTGTTAGATGAGATTACCTTGATGTAAACAAGGTGAGATGAAGAGCACAGTAACTTAATGGCTCTGAAAAAACTGACGAGAGAGAGAGAGGTACGAGGCGAGAAATGAAGGAGGAAATTGAGCTAGACAGATCATAAAGTTAGTAAGGAGTTAGGAAGTTAGCCTAAAAAAAAAAAAAAAACCGTGTCAAAAAAAAGGACGAGGGAAGAAATTAGATTACGAGAAATACGAGAGAAATAAAGAAGCAAGGCAGGTCAGGTACGAAAATCAATTAGACAAGTACGTGAAAAGACAATATGGGAGGTACAGGTAAAGCAGGTAAAGATAGAAAACAAAATCAAGGCACTGGCATTTAAAGGAGATGAAGTGATGAAAGTGAGTTTGAGAAAGTGAAGAAAATGAAGAGAGAGAGAGAGAGAGAGAGAGAGAGAGAGAGAGAGAGAGAGAGAGAGAGAGAGAGAGAGAGAGAGAGAGAGAGAGAGAGAGAGATGAGTATAAAAGAGCGAAAAACGATGGAAGAGGATGAAATGACAGTGAGAGGGAAAGGCGAAAGGGAGGCAGAAGGCGAGGAGGCAAGAGAGAAAATGCAGATGTCGATGAGTTTCTTAAAGCAGACGAAATTATTTACCATACCAGTCTCTCTCTCTCTCTCTCTCTCTCTCTCTCTCTCTCTCTCTCTCTCTCTCTCTCTCTCTCTCTCTCTCCTCTCATTAGTACAGATAAATCACGATAAAAAAAAATACAGAAGCAAAAAAGAGAAAAATATAAACGTAACAAATCAACACACAACTAATTTTTTTTATAGAGGAAAAATGGAAATACTCACGAAAAAAAAGTAAATAAAATCACTAAACAAAATACTGCAGCTAAAATTCTTCACGGGTTTACTAATTTCACCATTTTTTTTTCAAACTCCAAACCAAAAAAAAAAAGAAAAAAGAAAAGAATAATTCATATTTTTGGAAAGTTACTGGAAATCGCAGCATACATTTTATTTTAGAGATTATAAAATAGAAAAAAATAACCGATGTATTTTTG
>NC_087180.1:12696614-12699114 GCF_035594125.1 Scylla paramamosain | reverse complement strand
ATAAGCGGAAAGTTGTAAATGCATTCAGGTTGCTTCCTTGATTGCTTTTAGCTGCCTTTTTGTGGGTGACATGGGCCTCTTGCACGTGTTTTGTCTTAGGTTCGGTTCAAAATTTACGTTCGTGGCGTAGCATTCAAGTTACGAACAGATGTGACCAATCCAGGTAGGCAGCGTCCTCTCCAGGGACGGAATGGGTCTGTCAACACACCTCAGGGGACTTAATGAACTCCTAGAGATGTAAATATAACTTTCCTTCATGCGACGTTAAGGCTTAAGATTTATCGAGGTCTCTGCTACACGACTGGAAAGGCAAGAACGAAATGCACACTATAGATGCCCCTCAATAAACCAAAGAAGTGCAGGCATCTTTTGGAGTGTAATCGATATGAACGTATGTTTTAACTCTCTGACTGCTATGGCTTCATAAGTTTAATAAAATGGTCCTGTTAGAAATTTAAAGTATCATAAAAGAAATTTAGGTTTTGCACAATTCCGTTTTAGACACAACCTCTTAGCTTTATTAAATCATCTATTAGTTATGTCATGATTGAGTCAGATAAGATTATGTTGGATGAGCAATTAGATGATTTGTGTCTCTTAGATAATGAAAAGTGTCCTTAACTTAAAAAAAGAAAAAAAAATGACTGATGACGTCCACACTATTATGAAATCGATGCCGTGGTAAAGAGGACTAAATAATGCAGTCATATATTTGCTCAGTTAAATCGTCTCACAAAAGTCATGCTCCACTTAGCACTCAGAGTTACGTAGCACTTTACTGAAGAGAAAGAAAATTTATACTGCTGACCATGCACTTGTAAGGCTAAACGGAAATAAATTGTATTATATAAACACTAACTTAACTTCCCCTGCTGCTTCAACAGATGTACCTCATGCCAGCTGTCCATTCACTCCTTGTAAAAGCGTTCCTCTATTCATAAGTCCCGCACCTACATGGCTTTCCACTCCACGCTCCTTCTTCGACTCGCCCAGAAAGTGTGCGGGAGGATAAGCCCCGAAGGTCCTGACGCAAACACACTTTTATAGACAAACGTTTCCATTTTTCTCTCCACCTGGAAGTCAAATACATTCCTCAGCCCGCTAACTCACCCTGATCTCCATTTTACGCATTTTACGAACAACCCAGGATTGCTCTCAGTGCGGAATTTATCGCCACTAAACTCAGTAAGATTTTCGTGCATTTCCATCTTATCTTTCTATCGCAAACTCGACATTTCTCTGTCCTCTTATTTCTACGTTGGTTCTATCACTGACAAATTTAGTAAGATATTCCTTTATTTCCATTCCACCTCTTTATCGGAAGCAAACTTGGTAACAATTTTCTGTTCTTCCGTTATATCTCGTTATCCTAAGCACAGCAATATTTTCTTGTACTCGTATCTCTGTTTCATCTATGTCGCCAACAAACTCGGCAAGATATTCCTGTATTTCCATTTCGCCTCTTTATCGGAAGCAAAATCGATAGTAATTTCCTGTTCTTCTATTTCATGTCTTTATTGTAAACTCGCCAATATTTCCCCGTCCTCGCATCCCCCTTTCATCTCTCTGTCGCTAACAAAATCGCCAAGACTCTCCCTACATTCCATCACCTCACGGCTAGCAAACTCGGAAGACCCCCTCCAGATTTCTCTCCACGTCCTATACTCGTACATCACGCAGACAGAGAAACAAACACGATACGGTCTCACTGTTTTTCAATACAAAAGCGAAACGTCACGGGTCTGTCTGCCTTGTGCTCTCAACAGGTGACATTACGACGCGAGTGACACCTGGCCAGTTTAAGAAAAGTGATAAGTGCGCAGCAAGGGAATAGGGATGAAAATAGTAACTCTCGTAGGTACAGCAGAACACAGTCGTGAATACTTGATGAGACGTGCTATTGAGAAGGCGACGGATTTCTCTGTGACCTTTTCTAAGAAGCTATTTCTAACAAGACCGAGGCAAACAACCAGCCTCCCTGTGATCGACTGAGCCGCCCGTGACTGTGCGGCGGTCATGTTTATTTTGATGCGCTATGCTACTTGCAGGCGAAGAGACCCGTGAAATATTTAGGCAATAAGAAACGTCATCAGCTTCCCTTGGTCGTGATTGGCTTTTGTTTCTGGTGACGTCGGGCAGTAACATTTCCAAGCTGCCGAGGTATATGTCAGGCGGTCGGCCACCAGTTCAGCCGGAGACCAAGAGGCTGAGGGTTCATTCACCACACTCGCACAGGGTTTGCTGCAATAAACCAACGTATTTCCAAAAGAGGAATATCACAAAGAAGGAAAATTGTCCGTGGTGTGCTGTGAGGACATCTGTGTTGTTATGGACGGTGCATCACGAGCTCAACGTTTTGATTAAAAAGGATAAGCTGACCGACTGAGGCCTTGAGTCCCTCGAGCCCCCTCCCCCCGAAACATTCTTTCCTTTGTTGTCGGCTGCCGCCCGCCTCGCCTGAACGAGACGATCATTGACGATTTACGAGTGAACTTATTTG